>NC_081569.1:44042071-44198960 GCF_022355385.1 Mustela nigripes | reverse complement strand
TTCAGAGAGAGATCACAAGTAGGCAGAGAGGCAGGCAGAGAGAGAGAGGGGAGGAAGCAGGCTCCCTGCCGAGCAGAGAGCCCGATGCGGGACTCGATCCCAGGATCCTGAGATCATGACCTGAGCCGAAGGCAGCGGCTTAACCCACTGAGCCACCCAGGCGCCCATACTTAGTCATCTTAATCCTTTTTATAAGTATAGGTCATCCCTTTCTTCCAATTAGATCATTAGTAATTGCTCTTTCTAGGCAAACACACACACACACACACACACACACACGAAGTTGCTGCTCACGTTAAGATTAGATTTTTGCTGGCTTCAAATTCTGAACTACAAATTCAGGTTACAGTTTACTTAGGTTATTACAAATAAACAAAGACTGTAAATCCCCTTCCTATTTGTCTAGCCCCATTAGTTAAATTTGAGAAATTTAACAGAATTATACAAAGTTATCTCAGCCAGGAAATCTAAGAATGTGTGTGGCTGTGATACAGAGGGGTTATTAGTAATATATGAGCCCACTGTGGGTGTCATATTAGTGCCTCCATCAAATTAAATGATAGAGGCAGCCAAGCATTATGGTAAAATGACCAACTTTGAAGTCACACACAGACATAGGTGATAAATCAAGTTCTATTCATTTCTAGTTGTGTGATCATCTTGGGGAAGTAAATGTTTCTAAGCCACAGTTTCTTCAAATGTAAAATGAGAATAGTCACCACCTCTTGTCAAGGTTGTTGTGAGATTATCAAGATAAATTGTTGCCTGGCAGAGTCTCCTTTGAAAGCACTCAAAATAAATGACAGTTACTATTACTAATTACAATGACTTTCAGGGAACAGAATTTTTACATTTATTTGGCAACCAACATTTATCAATATCCTTGGTATTATGCCAAAATAAGAATGAAGAGTGGATCTTGGAGTATGAAAGGACTGAACTGAAATTATTAGACTTTTCACTAGGATCTGAGATGTATTCTCAGGAGTTTCCAAGAAATTTGGAAATGTGTAAAATTCAAAAGGATAATTCAGATGTCAGATGGTACATTAATAAACATAATACCAAATTTTTCACACAGCAGGACGTATACCCTCATCTCACTGAAACCTGAACTCCAGTTGTTAAGGCAGCTTAACAAAACGAATGGCATGCAACAAGCCTTCTCTGAAAAATAATCTAATGATTTTCATCCTCACAATACCCAAACAAATCAGTGTTTAGTTCCTGGTTCTAAGAGGAGAGAAAAAACAATGTTAACATTGATCAGTTGTCTAGGAAAGGTTTTTGGCTATAAGGCCTTGGTACATTATTAGTTTGTCATTAGATACCAGCTCAGGAAGAGCCAGGAATGAAAACTACTATGAAAGAATCCATTTTGCATCATAAAAAGGGAGTTAGAATACAGAAACGTTACGTCTCTAAGCAATCCAATCTTACTAAGTAGCATTATTTTTTTCAAGTTTAGATTTAACCTATTTCAGTTTACTATGTTAAGACATACAATAAGAAGGTTGGGCAATGGGGCTTAGCAATCAGTGGACAAGGACCAACACTCACAAAGATTTCTCTAGAAGACAAAGGCTGTCAAACAAGGAGACAGCTTGAAAAACTGGCAAGTGGTATTACACAAATAAAATAAGGTAATGGGTTAAACTATGAATTACTGGATAAGTAAGTAAAGTAAATAGGTAATTAGATAAATAAACATGGAAGAACAGGTGGCTGAACGAGGAGTAAGCCAGGTATTAGGGATGGGGAACCAGGTTGAAAGGCTATTAAGTGCTGAGCTTTAGCACTTAAAACGCACATACTATGGGAATACCTGGGTGGCTCAGTAGTTAAGTGTCTGCCTTTAGCACAGGTCATGATCCCAGGGTCCTGGGATCCAGACCTGCATTAAACCCCCTGCTCAGTGGGAAGCCTGCTTCTCCCTCTCCCACTCACTCCCTCTGCTTGTGTTCCTCTCTTACTATGTCTTTCTCTGTCAAATAGATAAATAAAATTAAAAAAAAAAAAAGCCATTCTATGGATTCTAGTCATCTTTGACCGTTTCTATTCCTTGCTTCCCTAATCCAATTATTTAAGAAGTCCTGCCAATTTCTCTTTCATAAGTCATTTATTTCTTTTGCCAAACATCACACTTTAAAAATCTTTTCCATCTCTTGTTCTTTTCCCGACCTTCTCTCAAACAAGTGTATGTCTGCACAGAGATGAGCAGAAAATTTAACCGATAAGCCTGTCAGAAAGGGGAGGTCCCTGAGTTTTCTGTGTTAGAATCTAAAGAACGAGCATGAAAAAATATTTCATTTCCAGAAATAGAAAATCAGGGGTTCCCTGGGTAAGAGAGGAAAATAAACAATGAATAAATAAACTCTATTGAGATGGAATAGCATCTGATGGGTTGTGGAAAAGCCAAAGGATCCTTCCTTGAAAAAAAAAAATAAAACACTAGGGAAAGAGGAAGGGGATTGAAAATATGTGGCTACTCTAGATCCAGCACAGAGATGTAACAACTCATATGGCTACAAAAGCTCTAGTTTTCTCTACTCTGTTTATCAAAACCTTATTCTCCTCAAATGACCTGGTTAAAAGGCCATGTCCTGAGAGAGACTTTCTGTAAATTAAGCAAGCCAGAATTAATTTTTTCCTCCTTTATAATCTCGTATTTGAACTTCCATTTAATTGAATTTATTCTGCTAATTTATGTTATACTATTATTCTTGTGGATACTGCTATTATCTTACATCACAGAGGGGGATAAACAGAAGCAAGAACTAGAATACTAGGGTGCCTGGGTGGCTCAGCTGGTTAAGCAAATGCCTTCAGCGCAGGTCATGATCCTGGAGTCCCAGGATTGAGACCCACATCAGTCTCCCAGCTCCACGGGCAGTCTGCTTCTCCTTCTGACCTTCTCCCCGTCATGCTCTCACTGTCTCTCTCTCAACTAAATAAATAAATGAAATCTTAAAAATAATTAAAAAAAAAAGTAGAATACTAAATGAGCTATCTATGAAGGCACTCAGTAAACTGGGAAAGTCTAAACAAATTCATTTCTTCTGTTAATATTTACTAAACAACTACTATGTGCCAAACATAAAAGTAGACATGGTCTGTGCTCTCATGGAGTTTATATCCTTGGGGACAATGGGAAATGTTAGCAATTATTAATAGAATTATTCATTCATGTTCATCTTTCCTACTAGTGAAATTTCCTAATAGTGAAATTCTCTAAAAGGACATACCTTTTTTTTTTTTATTCCCCCTAACAATGACCACTGCACCTAGTACACAACAGGTGACAAATATCAGTACTGAATACTTTACACAAAGGCTTTTCTAGTGCCGAGTCACAAGGTCCCTTCTAAGGGTCTTGACTTGGGCACCAGTGTTCTCCTTCTTGCTACAGACCCTAAGCCCTCAGCCAATCATCCTTTCCCTTTAACTGCTGCTACTCACCATTTTATCTTTGAGGTTCTCCCCCACTCCATCCCTGGTTGATTAACAAGGTCAGATTTTGGCTCTCTGTTTTTCATCTTCATGATACAAGTCTCACTAGCATTGCTTTTTGATTCCATCTTAAGCCAATCTATCTTGTCTTTCCAAAGAGACGTTGCAATTAAGGCAGAAAAACAAGCACTTTCTTGCTCTAAAATGAAAAAAAAATCTACATTTTTGAAGCTCCACATTAAAATAGTTCATAAGGTTAGGGCCCACCGTGGGAATTATCCTCTCTGGGAATTTCTTCATAGCCAAAGCCAAAGGGGTGAATTTAACTGCAAATACATGAATTTCCTCAGATACTAAAAAGGTCACTTAGTACAACAGCCTGATTTCAGACTGAGACAAAAATAGGGTGAAACAGAAAAACCTTAAATTCTAGGGTGAAGGTCCACGTGAAAGACTTGCTGACTAAAAGGGAATGGTTAGTGAGGGGGGGGGGGGGGAGCCATACTTTCAAAAGAATGAATCTGAGCTATCACCAAGAGCCAGAATTTCATTTTTACCAAAAAAGTCAGGAAGAACTCTACTTAATACTAAATTATGTTTACTGAATGGGTCTAGATTTTAGGTATAATTATCCTCTTTCCTCTTTGAGGTTTTTTTTTAATCTTTAATGTTTTATAGTCCCATTGTAGGTCTTATTTGTTATAAACTGCACAAAATCCTTTTTCTAAGCAAACAGGACACAAATAATTAAAAATTCTCACAAGTGGTGAATAACTTTAAATATATATTAAATCTAGTCAGTAGGAAAAAAAATTAATAGACCGAGGTAATGTTACAACCATTAAACACACTGTATATAACATCTGAGTACTGGTCAACATTATGTCATGAGGCTATAAACACATTAAATATATTTGAATGCCAAAGACTATTAGTATTCAGTATTAGTGGCTAGGAGGGAAGGATACAATTTATATATTAAAGGGGCTTCTGGGGGCGCCTGGGTGGCTCAGTGGGTTAAAGCCTCTGCCTTTGGCTCAGGTCATGATCCCAGGGTCCTGGGATCAAGCCCCGCATCGGGCTCTCTGCTCAGCGGGGAGCCTACTTCCTTCTCTCTCTGCCTGCCTCTCTGCCTAGTTGTAATTTCTCTCTGTCAAATAAATAAAATATTAAAAAAGGGGGGGGGGCTTCTGGCTGACTCTTGATTTCAGCTGGGGTCCTGATCCTGGAATGGAGCGTGGGCTCCATGCTCAGCAGGGAGTTGGTTTGAGGATTCTCTCCCATTTGCCTTCTGCCCCTCCCCCCCCACAACAACCTCTCTCTCTTTAAAAGAAACAAATCTTAAAAAAATATTTGTATGCTAAACTTTTAGTTAGGTTTTGAAAACTGGCCTTTTTTTAAAAAAAAAATATTTATTTATTTATTCAACAGAGAGATAGCACAACTAGGCAGAGTGGCAGACAGCAGGAGAGGGAGGAGCAGGCTCTGTTGGGCAGCGACTCTGACATGGGACTCCATCCCAGTACCTTAGAATCATGACCTGAGCCAAAGACAGATGCTTAACTGAGCCACCTAGATGCCCCATGGGAAACTGACATTTATTTAACATTTCTGTTAAAAAATATCTGATGGCTAAAGTTAATGTATAAGAAGCATTTAGAATAATATTTGACATTTAGTAAGTGCTACTGTCATTATTGACAGATTAGAAATTCTAATAAAGGGCTCATATAAATTATTAAATCCACAAAGTCCCAAAACTACAACAAAAACAAAAATCAAAACAGAATCCACAAAAAATATAAACAGGTATAAAGCATTTGAAAAATTACTGAACCCGGGGCGCCTGGGTGGGTTAAAGCCTCTGCCTTCGGCTCAGGTCATGATCTTAGGGTCCTGGGATCGAGCCCCACATCGGGCTCTCTGCTCAGCAGGAGCCTGCTTCCTCCTCTCTCTCTCTCTGCCTGCTTCTCTGCCTACTTGTGACTCTCTGTCAAATAAATAAACAAAATCTTTAAAAAAAAAATTACTGAACCCTATTATTCTACTTCAAAAAGCCTACTCAAGAAAGAAAATAAATACAAACACATATACGTATCACCATGGCCACTTTAACATTATTTGTATCTAAGAATGTATCCATAACAAATAAATGCAGATTAAACTGCCTATTTGAAGAATCCAGAAAATTTATTTACAAATAAAAAAGCTGAGAACAGCCCTAAAAGTTTAACAGTAGGAAATTAAGGAATGGGTAATTTATGATACATCCTGACTCCAGAATATTTAGCATTAACCAAAAAATGTTTACAGGGAATTTTTAATGAGATAAAAAAGATAAGTTAAGAAAGCAGCAGGAGGTCAATGGTACATAGCAAAAGCATATAATAAGGGACATATGGTTATTACTAGAGGTGCCCAGCTGGCTCAGACAGAAGAGTGTGTAACTCTTGATCTGGGGGTTGTGAGTTTAAACCTATGTTGGGTGTGGAGATTACTTAAATAAATAAAATCTTTTAAAAAATGGTTATTACTACATGTTGGATTATGAATTTTTGTTCTCTATACTTCTTTGTGTCTTACAAGTTACCTATATAAGCACTGGTCAGCTTAACAATAAAAAATTAAACATTTTTAAGGTGGGGATGTCGGGGTGGCTCAGTTGGTTAAGTGGCCAACTCTTGATTTTAGCTCAGGTCTCAATCCCAGAGTCATGAGCTTAAGCCCCAAGTTGGGCTCCACGCCAAGTGTGGAGCTGACAAAAAAAATTAGGGGATGGGGTATGCCTGGGTGGCTCAGTTGGTTAAGCATCTACCTTCAGCTCAGGTTGTGATTCTCAGGGTCCTGGGATTGAGCCCTGCTTTGGGCTCGCTGCTCAGCAGAGAATCTGCTTCTCCCCCTTCCTCTGTGCTCTCTCTCTCAAGCAAAAAATTTAAATCTTTGAAAAAATTTTCTTTTAAGGTGGGGGGAAAAAAAGAATCTGAGGATTCTACTCTGCAGAGAACGGGAGACACAATTAGAAGTCCTAATAAGTAATCCCTATAGTAATTCCTACTATAGTTATTATTACAAAGGTATATGGCACCATGTCTTTATTTTTTAAAAGATATTATTTATTTGAGAGAGAGAGAGGTGAAAGAGAGCATGAACAGGGGGAGTGGCAGATTCTTAACTGACTGAGTCACCCAGGCGTCCCAGCACCACCTCTTTAAGATTAAAAAAAAAAAAAAAAAAAAAAAAAAAAAAAGTTGTCCCCAAGTCAATGGCAGTAAGCTCTATGGCTGGCAGTAAGTTCAAGTGATAGTTTTAACTCGCAGCACACCTCCAATAAAAATATCTTTTTAAAGAAGAACAAGCAGTGAGGAAGGATGAGACAGTAGTGGAGGGAAAATACATACTTTATCCTAAGTTAAGATTTGCACGAAAAGTCAGCAGGAGGGAAAGAGATCTTTTTTTGTTTTTCTTGTTTTAACCATGTACTAAACATACTTGGTTTAGCCCCAACAGTCCATATCCCTCATCAAATAAAGAAAAAATGATCAAGGCATAAAATTTTTCATAATGCCTCTTATCTCTATGAACATTGCTACCCCATGGATTCTGTCATCATTCTGAAATGCCTCACCTTTAGGATATTAAATGACAAAATTTCTCTAATCATAATCCCATCCCCTCTCTCCAGGCTTTTGGTCCCTTACTTGGGAGCCATTAGAGGACCCCAGTACTTTGATCTCTCAGTCATATTCCAGGTTCACCCAATACTTCCCTTGCCACTCAGCCTGATTTCAAGACCAACCATTTAAATTAGGATCTCACTATGGTGGATTTCATAGACCATAAACTGGTTCTGAAAAAATATATATACATTAAGTAAAAAAGGACAGTTAAAAAAAAAAATCAAACACCATCATCCATCATCATAATTTCATAAAAGAACATTTAAATACCAAAAGTAGGAAGGTCATTCTTAAAGGAGTATAGTCCCAGAAGGAAAAAAGAAGAAAAACAAACAAAGAAGGGGTGACTGGGTGGCTTATTTGGTTAAGCGTCTGCCATCAGGTCATGATCCCAGAGTCCTGGGATGTAGCACCAGACATTGCGCTCCCTGCTGGGTGGGGAGTCTACTTCTCTCTCTCTCTCTCTCTTTGTTCCTCCCCACTGCTTGTGCTTGCTCACTCTCTCTCAAATAGATAAATAAAATCTTAAAAAAAAAAGAAAGGAAAAAGAAATTTGCCCCTATCTACACCAACCTCCTCTAAGGCCACTTACAATAACTGAATGGACTATATGGGAGTAAGTGGATGGGAGGCATTAAAAACTTAATTTAGAGGAGACCGCTAAATAATCGAAATTAAACATTTGAAAATTTGGAAGGAGAGATAGAGAGAGATCAATGGTCCTCAATCTATTTGACCATAACATACAGTGAAAATTACAAATGGGTTTCCCTGTTTCCACCCCTGACAACCTTCAGTCTGTTCTTAACACAGCAGCTAGAGGGATCCTGTTAAAAACTGAATGATGAGACTTTCACCTCCGGCCAAAACTGAGTACCAGGATGAGATTTACCCTCTAACCTGAAACAAAGAAAAAGATAATGGACATCAAGAAATGCTTGAGACTGAACACTTCGGTGGCTCAGTTGGTTAAGCATCTGTCTTTGGCTCAGGTCATGATGCCAGGGTCTTGAGACTGAGTCCCACAAAGGGCTCCTTGCTCAGTGGGGAGCCTGCTTCTCCCTCTCCCAGCCAGTCCCCCTGCTTATGCACGCACAAATGCACACACTTTGTCTCTCTCTCTCTCTAACAAATAAATACATACATATATACATACAAATCTTTAAAAAAAAAAAAAAGGAAAGAAATGCTTATGATTCTCTCTTCCTCTCCCTCTGCTTCTCCCCACTGCCCACTCTTTCAAATTATAAAATAAATAAATAAATCTTTAAGTAATAAAAATAGTGATTCCCAAAAGATAAGAAACAAATGATTTAAGCTCTACAACTGTCCCACCTGACTGTCTGAAAGAATTTCTAGGCTGTTCTGTGAGGAGGAGTAACCCAAACAGAACCAGCAGTCTCCGAGAATTTAGAACAAACAGCTGCAAGTTTAGAGAGGGTCAAAGAGCTAGAGTTTACAGGGCAAAGTATAACAAAGGAAAGCACTGCACAAATTCTAGAGATCTACAAAAGGTCCCCTTCAAGTTTTCAGCTGAGTAGTGTTCAGCACATGTCTGTGAAGGAACAATCTAAGGCTGAGAAGAGAAACTGTCAAAAGTAATGAGAAAAAAAATACCTGTATCTCACACAGGACAGGAAATAGTGCCTGCTCCTACCACCAGAGAGGAAAACATCACCACACAGTATATGTAGGTGCACTCTCACCTCAGTGCCTTTGCACTGTTATTTACCCCCCACTCTTGCCCTTCCCTGGACATTTTCCCTCCAGATACCCTCTTAATTTGCTTCCTTATCTCCTTTAAGTCATTTATTAAATGTCACCTTCTCCTTCTACTCCCTCCCAAATCGCCAACACATCCTTCTCTGCTTTTTCTCCACAGCACTCATCACCATCTAACACACTATGCATTTAATTTGCTTATTGTCTGTCTCTGTTGACTAGATTATAAATTCCATAAAGGCAGGAATTCTTCCTCTAGATTCTTTAATCAATTACTTAAAATCCCTATGTTATAGTTTTAACATCTAGACAATCTCTAGGTCTGGTTGTATTTGTGTTGCTTCTTTTTGTGTATCTTTGATTTTTTATTGAACTAGATACTATGTCTAAAGTAGAAACAGAGGAAAATAACATTTATGCCTGGAAATAAGCACATCTGTTTCTGCCAGGACATTAGGGTAAGGATCTGAATCAATCTAGTGTATAGGTGAGCTGGGTTTGATTTTACTGTTGTTTTTGTTAGCTTCAGTGCATCATAGCCTTCAAATTCTACCAGTGCTAAACTGACAATACCTTGTATTTTAGTGTGAGGAATGGATTACTGGAGAATTTTTCTGAGAGTTGTTGTTTCATCCTCAGTTTTTAGTAGATCTTTTTTTAAAGATTTATTTATTTGAGAGAGAGAGAGAGAACATGAATAGGGAGAGGGAGAGAGAGAATCCTCAAGTAGACTCCCCACTGAGCACGGAGTCCGAGGCAGGGCTGGATCCCAGGAACCTGAGCTCATGATGTGAGCCAAAATTAAGTTAGCCACTTAAGCGACTGTGTCACCCAGGCACCTCTCAGCAGGTCTTATTTATCTGTGCATAGAGCAGGTGTTTGCTCATGTTCTTGGCCTCTCCCCCACCAAGGAGTAGACTGACATTGCTTATTACTTGGGGGAAAGACTAGGGATGGAACAAGATTCTCTTGTTCCAGGTATGGCCTTAAGCAGGCCTTACACACCTGAACCTCAGGTGTAGAAGTTACCCAAGGGCACACAACCTCTGTTTCCTACCCTATGCAAGATCTATATAGCTCAGGTAAGTTTCCTACAACCCTTCTGTCCCTACTCCCTTGCACTGACCTCTTGCCCTCCCCAGGGGGGCAACTGAACTCTGCCTACTCTGACCTGTATTCTAAAAGGTTCTTGGGCAGGAAGAAGCAAAGGGCAGGGATTCTGGTTAATTTACTAATGAATCCCTGTTTGGCACATAGCAGGCACTCAATAAATGTGATTAATTTTATGTTGCAATAAATATGCATTCAAACACACACAGCTTAAAATAACCTTACTAACTGTACTGAATTGCTTTTTTAAAAAGCTGTTTGCAACCAACTTAATTGATTTTATAACCCACTAATGAGTCAAATCTGTAATTCATGAGGAGTGTGGGGACTTATACAAAGGAGTACCGTGTCAGTCATGTATAACCATGTGCAAAGTAGGGCACTCAAGAAAGATACAAATCCCAGAGATGAACATACTGAAGAGATGTCTGTGTTTCTGGTTTTGGTTGCCCTTATGATTGTCTCCTGAAACCTGACAATAACTCCCCACTGACATTTGTTAGAGTGGATTTCTTGTCCTTACAACACAATTACTCCTAATACAACCTTAATCCAATACCTATCATTCAATTTTTTGCTTCTATTTTGTTTTTATTCTTTTATTCTTCTCCTGGCTACAAAGCAATGCTAGCAAATTCATGTAATTGTGGTATCTTGCCCAACAACAAATTCCTGGCAACCATCCTTTGGTTGACTTGAGCAGCTGCTTAACCAACTGAGCCACTCAGGTGCCCCCATCTTATTATTTTTAGCCTCTCCAAATTTTCTCCAATGAACACGTTAATAAAGAAAAAATATTCTCTCCTTATAAAAAAAGCAACCTGTTTCTTTCCTTCCCTCTTCTAACTACTGAGATTTCTTTTTTTTTTTTTTAAACTACTGAGATTTCTAAATAAGTAATCTGTACTTGCTACTGTCACTTTCTTACTACTTACATTTCCTATATCTATTATCCCAAATCTTTAAATTGAGGGTGGGTGATAAAGACAATAGGTCAGAAATTAAGCCACAGGATAAAAGCTCGATCTTTACCTTAACCATATACAAAAATTAATTCAAAATAGATCATCAAAGTTCTAAACATAAGAGCTAAAACTATTAACACTTTGAAGAAAACAAAGGGGACACTGGATTTGGCAATGACTTCTTGGCTCACCCCAAAAACGCAGGAAACTTTTACACAAGAGGTAAAAAGACAACCTATAGAATGGGAGAAAATACTTACAGACCATAGATTTAATAAGTGATTAATATCCTGATTATGCTAAAAACTCCTATAATTCAATAACAAAAACCCAACATAATTCAAAACTGGGCAAAGGATTTGAATAAATCTATCTCCAAAGAAGATAAATGAAGGACAATAAGGGCATGAAAAGATGCTCCACATCACTAGCCATTAGGAAAGTGTAAATCAAAACCACAATTGGGTACTATTTGATACTTATCAGGATCTAGGATTGCTATTATTAAACAAAACAAACAAACGAAGACAAAAACACAATAACAAAATTTGGTGAGGATGTGGAGAAATTAGAACCTTTGTGTGTTGATAGGAATATAAAAGACGATGCAGCTCTTATAGAAAACAATGGGACAATCCCTCAAAAAAATTAAACACTGAAATACCGTATGAGTCAGTAGTTCCACTTCTGGGTCTGTATATATATCCCAAAGAATTTAAAGCAGGAACTTAAGCAAGTATTTGCACACATATGTTCATACAACATTATTTACAGCAGCCAAAAAGTAGAAGCAACCTAAGTGTTCATCAAAAGATAAACAGACAAAATGTGGTATAAACCCATAATGAAATATTATATAATGAAATATATTAAAAGGCATATATTTATTACTATTTTTTAAATTATTATAAAAATAATAATTATTATATATTATATAATTATATACATATTATATAATTATAGCCTTAAAAATAATATATATATATATTATTATAGCCTTAAAAGTAAATTCTGACACATGCTATGGTGTCAATGAAACTTGAGGACATTGTGCTAAGTGAAAAAAGCCAGTTACAAAAAGACAAATGTTGTATGATTCCATTTATACATGAGGTATCTAGATTGGTCAAATTCATAGAGACAGAAAGTAGAATGGAAGTTATCAGGGGCAGGGGAAGAAGGGATTGGGGAATTATTTAATAGATATATCAGTTTCAGTTTTGCACAATGAAAACAGTTCTGGAGACTGGTTGCACACCAATGTGAATGTACTTAACGCTATTGATTTGTATACTTAAAAATGGTTAGGATGATAAGATTCATGTTATATATATTTTATCACATTTTTTTTAAAGATTTTATTTATTTATCAGAGAGAGAGAGGGGGAAAGAGCGAGCACAGGCAGACAGAATGGCAGGCAGAGGCAGAGGGAGAAGCAGGCTCCCTGCCGAGCAAGGAGCCCGATGTGGGACTTGATCCCAGGAAGCTGGGATCATGACCTGAGCCGAAGGCAGCTGCTTAACCAACTGAGCCACCCAGGCGTCCCTATCACATTTTTTTTAAGTAAAAAAAAAAAAAAAAAGTAAACTCTGGTACCAGGTTACCTGGCTTTGAATCCTGCCTTTGCCACTTCCTGGCTACAGGACCTTGGGTAAATTACCTAAGTGCTCTTTACCTCATTTCCTCAGCTATAGATGGGATGACATTAATACTACCCACATCATTAATTTGCAGTGATGATTACATTAGTGAATATATATAAACTTCTTACAACAGTTCTAGCACACAGTGAGTACTATTTTTAAGTGTTTGTTATTATTATTAGATTCACCATTTTGAAAAGATAATTTAATGTGGAATTCAGGCTTATGGGCAAAATTGAGTTTCTCCTATGCAAAATTGAATAAAACAACTCATATGGTGTTTTCAGGTGAACTCCTGATATAAAGCAGTACTACCACTTACACAAACTGAGGAAAGATTTCCATATCTTATTTTTTTCAAAGATTTCATTTATAATTTTGGGTATTTCATCTCACTTTGCTTTAGTAGATGTGCAGAATGTTCTAAGAATTTCTGTTCAGATATTCTAAGCAGTGCTACTTACTGGGCACATTACTAATGTCTATTGATTCATCAATCTGTAATGAAAAGCATGGATATAATAGCCATCTGGTGTAGTGCTGTTTCTATGGCATCTGATGTTTTACAATGTCCAAAGTAATATTATTCAAAAGTGGCACCTTTTTTTGTTTCTTCGCTGATCTCAAACACAATACTAACCATTTCTAAGCAAGATGGTAAAGTGAACAATTCTAAAACTGTGTAGAATTTCCTATTTTGTGTTTGTAGATGTTGAAAAACTCAAATTTTTTGGTGGCTCAGTTGGTTAAGCGTCTGCCTTTGGCTCAGGTCATGATCCCAAAATCCTGGGATCAAGTCCCACATCGGGCTCCTTGCTCAGAAGGGAGCCTGTTTCTCCCCTCTGCCTGTCACTTGCCTTGCTTGTGCACACACTCTGACAAATAAATAAAATCTTTCAAAAAAAAAAAAGTTTAAAAAAAAATCAAAATTTTTTCCTGTGAAAATGGGGTGTTTTGCGGTGAGGGATCAGTGTAGTTTGCTTGGAACTGTATCTTCTGCAAACTCTTCCTTGAGAATAAGACAATTAGGTTAGAGAAGAAAAATCATTAGGGAATACCTATCTAAACTTGAGATAATCCTCATCATCACTGACTGAATAATTTTTAATTAAAACCTTTTTTCCTACTACTTGGTTTGTGAGGTGAATCTGATGAGTTTCCAGCTTTAATCAAGTCGTCTATAGGGGTCTTAAAACAGCATACTTCCAATACACCCACCCCACCCACCTTTTCTATCTAATTTTTCTCCAAAGCTCTGTTCACTATGAATAGCTAGACAAACAGATGTTTATGTCTAATACTTATTTCTCCCATGAGAGTGTAATCAAAACAGGGATTTTTGACTGTTCACTGGTGTATCCCCAGTACCAAAACAGTGACTGGTACCTGGTCAGCACTCACTCTCACTCACTAAATATTTGTCCAATGAATGAACTATAAGAGGCTTTACAAACGGCCAGAGGTAATGCCATTATCCTCTGCTGTACCTTGGTTTTATGAAGTGCTTTTCTTGGACTAGAGCCAAATTTTATTGTTCTTTAGAGCTCAGGACCTTCTTTCTAAATTTTCAAAAACCCAGAAGGCAAAACAACCTTGTTTACCATCTGCCATGCCAATTCTACTGCCACTTCAACTGTGTTCATCCAGTTCATATTCACGGTTTACACTTCAATTATGTCATCCTAACATGCATACAGAGGCCTATAAAGATAAGGCTTTCAAATATCCAGAAAACTACACATGCCAAAAATCTAGAGTATGTGGATTCTATGCTTACTGCCTCAAGTTGAGAAGATAAGTGCAAAATCAACACTGTTTATGTACAAAATCCTAGGAAATCTAAAACAAAACACACACACACACACACACACACACAAAGACTGCTAGAGAAAAGAACTAAATGACTTTGATATAAGGTCATATACAATATTCAATTGCATTTCTATAGGCAACAAAAAATGTAAAATGAAATTTAAAAAATCACGATTTACAACAGCCTCAAAAAACATGAAAAATTAGGGGCACTTGGCTGGCTCAGTTGGCAGAACATGCAACTCTTGATTTCAGGGTTATGAGTTCAAGCCTTACATTGGGCATGGAGCCTACTTTAATAAAGAAATAAATAATTAGGGCGCCTGAGTGGCTAGGTGGGTTAAGCTGCTGCCTCCTGCTCAGGTCATGATCTCAGGGTCCTGGGATCGAGGCTCGCATCAGGCTCTCTGCTCAGCAGGGAGCCTGCTTCCTCGTCTCTTTCTGCCTGCCTCTCTGCCTGCTTGTGATCTCTCTCTGTCAAATAAATAAATAAATAAAATCTTTTTAATAAATAAATAAATAAATAAGTAAATAAATGTTTATTTAAATAAATTTCTTTTAAAAATGAAAAAATGTGAAAAATTAAAATCATAATGAGATACACCTCAAACCCACTTGGATGCTTCAATGAAAAAGATAATATCAACTTTTGGCAAGGATTTGCAGTAACTAGAACTCTCATACATTTCTGGTGGAAGTGTAAAATGGTGCAACCACTTAGGAAAATAGTTTTCCAGTTTCCTACGAAGTGAAACATACACTTACATAACCCAGAATTCCACTCAAAATAACCCAAATTTCCTTCAACTGGTGAATAAACAAATTGTGGGATATCCGTATAATAAAACAGTACTCAACAATAAAAAGAAATAACTATTACATGCAACAATGGACAATTTTCAAAGATGTTATACTGAGCAAAAGTAACTGGAAACAGAAGAATACATAGTGTATGATTCTTTTTATGCAAAATCCTAGAGCAGGTAAAACTAATTTATAGTGCTGAAAATCAGATTAGTGGTTGGTTGCAATGGGGAGGTGCTGAATGCGAAGGGACACAAAGGAACTTTGTGGGGAAATTAAAATATTTTACAGCTTGGTTTGGGTGATTTTTTTTTTAAGATTTTATTTATTTATTTGAGAGAGAGAGATCACAAGTAGGCAGAGAGGCAGGCAGAGAGAGAGGAAGGGAAGCAGGCTCCCTGGATGCGGGGCTCGATCCCAGGACGCTGGGATCATGACCTGAGCCCAAGGCAGAGGCTTTAACCCACTGAGCCACCCACCCAGGCGCCCCTGGGTGATTTTTTTTTTTTAAGATTTTTATTTATTGGGGCACCTGGGTGGCTTAATGGCTTAAGCCACTGCCTTTGGCTCGGGTCACGGTCTCAGGGTCCTGGGATCGAGACCCACATTGGGCTCTCTGCTCAGCGGGAAGGCTGCTTCCCCCTGCCTTTCTGCCTACTTGGGATCTCTCTCTCTGTCAAATAAATAAATAAAATCTTTTTAAAATTTTATTTATTTACTTATTTATTTGACAGAGAGAGAGAGATCCCAAGTAGGCAGAAAGAGAGGGGGAAGCAAGCTCCCTGCTGAGCAGAGAGCCCGATTCCAGGCTCTATTCTGGGCTCTATCCCAGGGACCTGGGATCATGACCTGAGCCGAAGGCAGAGGCTTTAACCCACTGAGCCACCCAGGTGCCCCAATTTTGGGTGATGTTTAAAAAAGTGCATTCATTTGTGAAAAATTGTCAATCTGTACATTTAAAATGTGTGATTTTTGTATTATATGGATATTATACTCAATAAACTGATTTTTTAAAATCCTGATTATCTGGATTCTCTTTTCACCAAACAACCCTTTTTACTCTCCCTGCTTTTATCAAGCAGATCTGGTTGCAAAATAAAGGGCTGAAAGTACCTCCTAGAAATACAAAGGCTTCCAGAAGAAAGTAGGTTTCTACTCTCACTAATCCTGATAAGTAGCCAGTCTTAATCTCTTTTACCTGCTAATCAGAATGGCAGAAACCACAAGCACACAGTTCTCTCATAATAGGGAAATCACAGTTTTTTGCAACTGTTTAACAACGGGGGGGGGGGCAACCTTGAAGTATGCCACCCAACACCTACAACTTGATGGGCCAACAGCAGAGGACAAAGCACTGACTGGCAGTCTGGAGACTGAAAACCAAATGCCCTTTAACAATCAATGTACCGCCCTATATTCCCAGCTCATGGCTTTCATGCTAGACTGGTAAGAAGAGGTTTGCTTGCTGACAGCTTAGAGGATTTATGAGAAGGGATTAGTCCTGGCACTGCTGTTGTGAAAACTCTAGGCAAAGCATGACAATAACCCATGGCCTTCTGGAAAGGGGGTTTTAGATGAAGCTGTAGAAGAAACAATGTCTTCATCACAGAAAAAAAAGAACGCTGCCTCCTATTTCAAAACAGTAAGCAAAACCAGACTGAAAAGAATACTTCCAACCTCAGCATCATTTGTTTGACTGACAATAATAATCAATACTCTGCATGAATCTGGATACCAAAAATCAGTGAATGTACAAAGCACATCAAACTATATTCCAACAGGTCCCAAAGTCCTTTCAAATTCTTTGATTTTGTTGGACTTTGGGTCTAATGAACATTACTTGGAATGAATGGGTCCAGAGCTCAAGTTGAAAACCTTTCTGTTCCACTAAAATTTTTTCTTTTTAACATGAATGACATTCAGTCAATGAGCATTTATGGAGCAGCTACTTGGAACCAGGTGCTGTGTTAAGTAACATGGAGCCTAAGATAAAGATGACACAACACTGTCCTCCAGAAAAATCTGGGTGAAAAAGAGTAAGAATTAGATTATGTAATAAAGTGTGATAAATGCTATGACAACAAATACATATGAGGTCTTCAGAAACAAAGCTTCCTAAAGTAAAACTTCTAATTCCTGCAGTAGAAGTTAATTGATCAAAAATAGAAGAGAAAGGTATTCTAGGCAGAGAAGAAAGTATATACAAAGGCACAATGATATATGAAACAGAAGGTATAAAACCCCATGGCATTTCTAGGGAACTGTGAGTACTTTATATGGATGGAAAAAAAGGAGTGGTAGATGAAGCTAGGAAAAAGCAGACTGGAATGGGTTTCTGAAGGACTTTGTTTCTTAAAATTAAGGAAATGAAATTTAATCTAGAATGTTACAGGAAATAATTAAAATATTTTATGATAGGAGTCTGATGTCATGCTGTCATTTTATTTGGAAAGATAACCCACCAGGCAAAGTAGAGAATGGTATGGAGAGATACTAACCCAGAAGCAGAAAGACTGTCTGGGAAGTAACTGCAGTGATGCAGGTAGTAAGTAATAAGGTCCAACTTAGAGCAGAGAAGTGGTGATAGAGAGGAGGAGAAAAGATACTTTAAAGAGTAATTATTCACAGAGCTTATGACTTTTGGAAAAGTGAAAAAAAAGAGTCTAGGACAATTTTCTGTTTCACCTTTAGCAACTGAGTGGATGGTCCAATTAAACATCACCAAGCCATGGAGTATCAATAGACCATCAGGTTTAGGTAGAAAGAAAAGAACTATTTTAGACAAACTAATTAAAATATGAGTATTTGGGGCACCTGGGTGGCGCAGTGTTTGGTTAAAGCCTCTACCTTCGGCTCAGGTCATGATCCCAGGGTCCTGGAATGGAGCCCTGCATAGGGAATCTCTGCTCAGTAGGGAGCCTTCTTTCTCCTCTCTCTGCCTACTTGTGATCTCTGTCAAATAAATAAAATCTTAAATAAATAAAATACTAGTACTGGTCTGTAGTACACAGAACCTTGAAAGGCAACAACCTTTAAATCTTATTTTAGTATTACACAGCTAAAGGTCCATTTGATGATAGGAGAAATAACACACAGAGAAATCTTTAGTCAGAAAGGAAACTGCAGGAAAAAAAGTTTAAATCTCATAGTTAAACTGAGAAGATGTTATCATTACTTCTCCCTCTCTCACAATAACTACTTGCAAAACAAGTCTAATAAATTCAGGCAAATCATATTTTAAACTCTGCCCAAGAGGTCTACAAATATTGTAAGGCAAGTTTGAGAAAGAAGGGCACCTGGCTGGCTCTGTTAGTAGAGCATACAACTCTTGATCCTGGGATCATGAATTTGAACTCTACAATGCTGGATGTAGAGATTACTTAAAATAATAATAGTAATAATAGAAGTTTGAGAAAGATTGGTTTTAGACCATTTTGTAAGCTTCCCAACTCTCACATAGAAACATATACTGGGGAGCAGGTTCTGGGCTCACCCTTCTCAAAAAGGACTCACTTAAACTGAAGAGAAGTCTCAGTTCACTAAATAGAAAGACCTAACAGGGGACACCTGGGTAGCTGAGTGGGTTAAAGCCTCTGCCTTCGGCTCAGGTCATGATCCCAGGGTCCTGGGATAGAGCCCCACATCCGGCTCTCTGCTCACCAGGGAGCCTGCTTCCTCCTCTCTCTCTGCCTGCCTCTCTGCCGATTTGCTATCTCTGTCAAATAAATAAATAAAATGAGGTGCCTGGGTGGCTCAGTGGGTTAAGCCGCTGCCTTCGGCTCAGGTCATGATCTCAGGGTCCTGGGATCGAGTCCCGCATCCCTCTCTCTGCCTGCCTCTCCAACTACTTGTGATTTCTCTCTGTCAAATAAATAAATAAAATCTTAAAAAAAGAAAGAAAGAAAGAAAGAAAGAAAGAAAGACCTAACAGCCGAGGGCAAAGAGGAGAGATTCCACCTGTATAACAATTCCTTTTCCATTAAATCATTTATAGTCCCAGTGCAACACATTTGCCATTTTCCTCTCTGCCAGTTTTTCTCCTTCTAGGGAAATGCAACACTTTCCATTTTTCCATATGTTCTATTTGGTGGGAAAGAGAAACGGGACAACAAATGGATTTTGTTTCCTTGCTAGACTCCAGTTTTTCATCTACATTTAAAAAACCTGTATGTTTTCATAGGCACCTGGATGGCTCAATTAGGCTTCTCTCTTAAGCTCAGGTCATGATCTTGGGGTCCTGGGATTGAGCCCCATGGGCTCCCTGCTCAGTGGGGTGTCTGCTTCTCCCTCTGCCCTTCCCCCCACTCGTGCTCTCTCCCCATCTCAATCTCTCTCTCTCTCAAAATAAATAAAATCTTTCAAAAATATAAAAGACGGTGGTGCCTGGGTGGCTCATATGGTTAAGCGTCTGCCTTCGGCTCAAGTCATGATTTCCAGGGCCTGGGATCAAGCCCCACATAGGGCTCCCGGCTCAGCAGGAAGTCTGCTTCTCCTTCTTCCTCTGCCTCTCCCCCTGCTCATGCTCTCTCTCTGTATCTCTGTCTCAAATGAATAAATAAAATCTTTCTTAAAAAAATAAAAAACAAAAGAAACTTAAAACCTCTATGTTTTCATAACGATTGATGGGCTATTCTGCATCACTAAACAGTCATCAAAAACTGACACAAAGGGGCACCTGGGTGGTTCGGTGGATGGAATCCCACCCACTGGGATCATGACCTGCATTGGGCTCTCTGCTCAGCAGGGAGCCTGCTCCGCCCCCCCACCCCACCCCCTGCCTCTCTGCCTACTCGTGATCTCTAACAAATTAAAAACAAACAAATCTAAAAACAAAACAAAACAAAAATCCACACAACTGACACAAAGAAAAGAGGTATTTGTGCCCCAATGCTTTAGAGTCTCTTCTTTTGAGCAGACCTTTTTCTCTCCAGCCTTCAAATCCTCACAGTCCTGCCTACTCCTACTTCTCCAGGAATACATATTTAAGAAAGAGAAGATGAGGATGGGAGGAAATGGGAAAAAAGAATCTTTTTTCTACTGCACTATAGGGCATAGGAGAGATGCAGAAACCTAGCATCATAAATCAGCTGGTATTAAAAATTCTCACTTTACAGACAAAATTCTAAAAAACGAAACTCTCTGACTACCACCTACAGCCAAACTTACTAATTTATTAGTAAGCGATGTATTTTTTAAAAGATTTTATTTATTATATATTTGACAGAGAGATCACCAGTAGGTGGCAGCGGGGGGGGGGGGCGGTTGAAGAAGGCTCCCCTGCAGAGCAGAGAGCCCCGATGCGGGGGGTTTGATCCCAGAACCCTGAGATCATGACCTGAGCCAAAGGCAGAGGCTTAACCCACTGAGCCACCCAGGCGCCCCAGTAAGCGGTATTTTAAACCAGTCTATGAACTAAAGCAAAAGCCTTAAATATACTGATCAAAAGTCACCAAAATTTCCAAAATTTTAAAATGCTAAGACAATAGTATCGCGTGTTATATGCTGATAGCTAAGTCTCTTAGCTTAGAGACCTAACAGTAGAACCCAATATACTATTTGAACACCTCAACACTAGAAGTATTTCTAAAGGAAATCTACCATATGAAAATTTTTTTACCCTCCTAATATAACAAAGGAAGGAGATTAACCTAATCAGAACACTACTTACAGTATCCACTCTCTGTGAGAACAGTATTGTGCCTAAGGGGTTAAAAAAAGATACTATCATCAGTTTGTGTTCCAGATATAAGGTATACATTGGTATAAAATTTTATGGGAAGGCAACTAGGGAAAAAATGTCTTAAAAAACTCCTTAGGAAACAAAAATGAAGAAAAAGTGAGAAAAACTGTTCAAGACTGAGGGTTGGCAAATCTTTTCCGTGAAGAGTCAAATAGCAAATATTTTAGGGGACTGAATTCTATACAGTCAGTCACTAACTCTGCAATCATAGCATGAAAATAGCCACAGATGATATGTAAAGAAACCAGCATGGCTATGTTTCAATAAAACTATATTCATGAATAAAACTTGAATTTCATATACTTTTCACATCATAAAAATTATTCTTTTTTTAATATTTTCAATCATCTAAAAATATAAAAAATCAACCCAAATGTCCAACAAAGGACAAACAGATAAAATGTACACTCATATAGTGGAATATTATTTGGCAATATATTGCCAAAAAGGAATGAAGAATGACCCTTGAAAACATAATGCTAAGTGGAAGAAACTACAGACAAAAGACCACATATTTGTTGCATAATTCCATTTAAATAAAAAGTCCAGGGCGCCTGGGTGGCTCAGTGGTTAAGCCGCTGCCTTCGGCTCAGGTCATGATCTCAGGGTCCTGGGATCGAGTCCCGCATCGGGCTCTCTGCTCAGCAGGGAGCCTGCTTCCTCCTCTCTATCTCTCTCTGCCTGCCTCTCTGCCTACTTGTGATTTCTCTCTGTCAAATAAATAAATAAAATCTTAAAAAAAAAAAAAAAAAAAGTCCATAATAGGAAAGTAGATTAGTGGTTAGCATGGACTGGTGGTAGGGGAGAAGACAAGATGACAAGATGTCTTGTTAGAATAATAAAATTACATAGAAGTAAACTACTCAACTCTGTGAATATACTAAAAACCAGTGAACGGCATGCTTTAAATGGGTGAAATTTATGGTATTTCAATTGGATTTCAATAAAGCAGCTTTTAAAAAATGATTAAAACATTCTTAGCTCACAGACTCTACAAAAATGAAGGTGACCCTGATTTGGCCTGCAGTCTGTGATTTGACAACCGTTGATAGAGTGGTTAGGCAACTATGATCTTAAAGGAGAGAGTATGAACACCTTAGGAGTCAGACACTGATTAAAAGAGAAAAGATTTTTCAAGGCACTGTAGGAAAAGCAAATGTTACTTATAGCCAATATGCTGTAAGAACTGTTATCTAGGCTACCATGCACACTCACTCAATCAAACCAGATCAGGATCATCACCACTGGCGGTGGTGGTGAGACAGGTTGTTAAGACAGATTGCTGGACCTCACTCCTAGAGTTTCTGAGATGGGCAGGTCTAAGATGATGATGGAACTTGCATTTCTAACAGATTTCCTTATGATGCTGATGCGCCAATCTGGGAAGTCACATCCTGAGAATCACTGATCTAAACTAAAATCTAACTAGTGAAGGGCCCCTGTGTGGCTCAGTCATTAGGTGTCTGCCTTCGCTCAGGTCATGATCCCAGGGTACTGGGATTGAGCCCCACATCGAGTACTATAACAGGTTCCCTGATCACCAGGAAGCCTGCTTCTCCCTCTCCCTCTCCCACTCCCACTCATCAGGCCTAGGATACCTGATGGACAAACAGATTATTGGTTATCAAGAGATTTTAGGGAGTATGATTCTCAAAGTATAGGGGCACCTGGATGGCTCAGTTGGCTAAGCATCTAACTCTTGATTTTGGTACAGGTCATTAATTCAGGGTTGGGCTCTGTACTGGGCACGGAGTCTGCTTTAGATTCTCTCTCTACCTTTCCTCCTAGCCCTCCTCCCCACACTCACTTGCTCACTTTCTCTCTAAAAAAAAAAAAAGTAATCACAAATCAGTTTTTTAAGTTAAAAAAAGAGAGAGAACAGCTAAATCTTCCTGCCCCTTAAAAAACTGTCGATAGCCTTCAATGACTTTGAAAAAGAACTTCTGCAAAAATAAATGCTTACCTATTCTTCCACAAGCCAACTTGAAATACTCCCAGTTATACACAGTCATGAGATTACAAATACTGGAAGCACACTTTTCTGACCGACTTAAATATATAACCCAAATATCTCCGCTTCCTTTTTTTTTCTTCCTATTTTTGGCCATATGAAGCAGAGGTATCTAAATATTATCAAAAGTTCTCAGTAGGGGTGCCTGGGTGGCTCAGTGGGTTAAAGCCTCTGCCTTCGGCTCAGGTCATGATCCCAGGGTCCTGGGATTGAGCCCCACATTGAGCTCTCCGCTCTCTACTCAGGAGAGAGACTGCTTCCCCCTCTCTCTCTGCCAGCCTCTCTGCCTACTTGTGATCTCTGTCAAATAAATAAATAAAATCTTAAAAAAAAAAAAGAAAAAAAGTTCTCAGTGAAAATAATTACCAATTACGTTTTCCTGATTGACTTGTACCTTTCTAAACATTTCTTCTACTCAAATTCTATACTCACTACAAGTTCCACTTTCTCTATAAACTTGTTTCCAAACATTCTTCCACAGATTTTTCCTTTTTTATATCACTTAACAATCTGTGTTATATAAGCTATCACATTTTTGTGTATTACAGATCTAGGATTTTATGAGTTTTGTTTCTATAAAATATATACTTCTTTTATATGTACTGTGCTTTCTATTCTCAAAATTCAACTACTAACTATATCACTCATGGTTTTTTTTTTTTTAAGATTTTATTTATTTGACAGGGAGATCACAAGTAGGCAGAGAGGCAGGCAGAGAGAGAGAGAGGAGGAAGCAGGCTCCCTGCTGAGCAGAGAGCCCGATGCGGGACTCGATCCCAGGACCCCGAGATCATGACCTAAGCTGAAGGCAGCGGCTTAACCCACTGAGCCACCCAGGCGCCCAATATCACTCATGGTTTATGGTTGCTTACAAAAACTAATTCTGGCTGATTTAAGCAAAAGATGAAAGGTTAATGGGTGACTGACAGAACTCCCTGGAAGTCTGGAGAATTAGGCTCAGAAACAAGCAAGCACAGAGGGGTGCCTGGGTGGCTCAGTGGGTTAAGCCTCTGCCTTTGGCTCAGGTCATGATCCCAGGGTACTGGGATCAAGCCCCGCACTGGGCTCTTTGCTCAGCAGGGAGCTGGCTTCCCCCTCTCTCACTATGCCTGCCTCTCTGCCTATTGGTGATCTCTGTCAAATAAATAAATAAAATCTTAGAAAGGAAGGAAGGAAGGAATAAAGAAAGAAAGAAAGAAAGAAACAAACAAACAAACAAACAAGCGAGCATAGAAAGAAACTATACAACCAGAACCACTTACAAAAATCATGCTACATTATCAGTCAGGATAGTGTTGCCTCTGGAGACTGGACGGCACTGCTACCACAACCACTATAAACAATTTTCCATTATCTCTTGGCATCAGAGACATGAAAATATCAGTGATGATATAAGTGCTTAGTGAAGCTTGGGTCAAGGTCTCAAACTCATTGCTAAGAGAGGTAGTAAAGTAAGCATCTGGCATTTTCTGATTTTATAGAAGATATTAAACTCATAAGGTAAGGAATTCCCCCAAAAGGCAGTGACTCAGATAACTGGTAGGAAAAAAGAAAAAAACATTATACGTTTATTACACATGTTGAATTATTCCATCTTCCAAAGTATTAAAGGTGTGTCTATGTAAAATACTACATTCTAAATAAAAGCACAGTATCTTAGAAGAAAAAATTATATTTAGCCAAAATAACACAAGTAATACAAAAAGAAATAGTAGCAATTATTGTTATATATAGATGGAGATATCTGACCTCAGTAACTTAAATATAAATCTAAATACCTGGCTGGCTCAGTTGATAAAGCATGCAACAATTCATCTCTGGGTTATAAGTCCAAGCCCCACAATGGGTGGAGAAATTACTTAAAAATAAAATCTTTAAAAAATATAAATACTGTCATGTAGTCAAAGCCGCAGAAATTACATCTGAATAGAAGCAGAGGGATAAACAATCCTGTGCTAAAATGGAGAAGACCAGGGCACCTGGGTGCCTCAGTGGGTTAAGCCTCTGCCTTCAGCTCGGGTCGTGGTCTCAGGGTCCTGGAATCGAGCCCGTGTCAGGCTCTCTTGCTCAGTGGGGAGCCTGCTTCTCCCTCTCTGCCTGCCTCTCGGTCTACTTGTGATCTTTCTCTCCGTCAAATAAATAAATAAAATCTTTAAAAAACAAATTAAAAAATAAATAAAATGGAGAAGACCGATTTGGTAAAGAAAAAACTAGCAACTCTCACAATTTTATCCAATATTTTTTTCATCCATCATTTTTTAATAGATTTTATTTATTTATTTGACAGAGAGAGAGAACAAGAGAGGGAACACAGGCAGGGGGAGTGGGAGAGGGAGAAGCAGGCTCTTGGCTGAGCAGGAAACCTGATGTAGGGCTCAATCCCAGGACCCTGGCATCATGACCTAAGGCAGGAAGGCCTCCCAACCGCCCCTCATCCATCAAATAGATGTACATATCAGACACTGGGGATACAAACAGAAGCTTAAAGTCTAATAACAGAAAGAAGACATGAAAACAACTGAATGTAATAAAATATTATTGGATGCTAAATATCACCATGAGGGGTTCAAAGGGAAGATGCCAGGGTGGGGCTGGGGTGCAATGACAAAAAGTCAAAAAGGCTTTGCTGAAGAGGTGTTCTTGAATGGTAAGATGAATAGTACAGAAAAAACGGCAGGGGGAGGAAGAAGAACAAATAAAATTAAAATACCACCCATACAAGATAACCCTACTCCATTTATCATTCCAAACACTGTTTTAAAACAGAGGTGAAAATAATAAAAGTTTATATAAAACTGATATGTTATATCAAACAAGACAAGGAGACAGGATTCGTGTTGGATCGCTGGGATTTATTTTCCTAAAAACAAATGCTGGGGCACCTGGGTGGCAGAGTCAGTTAAACCCTCGGACTCTTGATTTCCTCTCAGGTCGTGATCTCAGGGTTATGAGACTGAGCGCCCCCATCCCCTGCCCCCCCCATATCAGCTTGGAGTCCACTTAAGATTTTCTCTCCCTCTCTTTTGCCCCTCCCACACACGCTCTTTCTCTGAAATAAATCTTCAAAAAGAAAAAAAATAGTGGGGTGCCTGGGTGGCTCAGTCGGTTGAGGGTCTGCCTTAGGCTCGGGTCATGATTTCAGAGTCCCAGGATCAAGCTCCATAGGAGGCTCCCCGCTCAGCAAGGAATAAACTTTTTCCTCTCCCCCTACCCCACTTGTGCTCTCTCACTTTCTCAAATAAATAAATAAAATCTTAAAAAAAAAAAAAAAAGCAAACGCAAAATATGTCTATGGCAGTTTGAAAGAAAAAAGTCACAAATTCTTCCCTTCCCTGAAGTCACCCACTTTGCAATTCTCTCATCAAGAGACAGAATCTGACGTATTTACCACTTGATTCTGCGCTGGCTTTGTGACTTGCTTTGGCCAACAGAAAGTGGAAGGAAAAAAAACCAGGGCCAGTTTTCTGCCTCAGCTTCAAAAGGCCTGACATACTCTCACATTTCCCCTGAGGGAAACCACCATGTGAATAAGCCTTATATAGCCTGTGAGAGAATGAAAAACCACATGGAGAAGGTGGCTCAGCAGTCCCAACCAAGGTAAGCCAAATCTGGTGCAGGTCACCAGAAGCATTTAGCAAAATCCAGCCTCAACTGCTAACCCTCAGAATAAATAAAAAGGGAAGTTAAGCCAATAAACTGGTGTGTTTGTATACAGTAACAGTTAACTGAGGTAATGGGTTTGTTTGATTAAGTTTCTACATTAGAAGGTATATGTTAACCATTATAAAATTTCTAAAGTAGAGATGATGAATATTGTCAGATTTCCTCATCAGTATATTTGAGAAAATGTCCTTAGCCCCTGCAATATTAAGAAAAACAGGGTGAGAAGTGCTCTGAAAACTATAAATACTCAAATACTCATCTACTGAGTATTTAAATTTTAATGGCTAAATAAACTGTCTTTCACGATGGACTACTTTAGAGCAACTAGAGTGAACCAACCACCACCACATGCAATTAGGTATATGACTCTCAGAGGCTCAACAGTATATGACTCTCCATTTGTATAAAAATTAAAAACAAGAGAAAAACTCATATATGCTGGTAGAAGTCAGCACAGTGGTTAGCCTTAGGGGGCTTATGACTAGAAGGCAGCACAGCAAAGTTTCCAGAGTCTAGTTATGTTCTGTTTCTTGATCTGGGTTCTGGTTACACGGTTGTGTTCAGACTGTGAAAATTCACTGAGCTGAAAGCTTCTGACTAGTGCACTTTTGTATGTATAATAAAACCTTTTTTTTTTTTTAAGATTTTATTTATTTATTTGACAGACAGAGATCACAAGTAGGCAGAGAGGCAGGCAGAAAGAGAGAGGATGAAGCAGGCTCCCTGCCGAGCAGAGAGCCCAATGCGGGACTGGATCCCAGGACCCTGAGATCATGACCTGAGCCGAAGGCAGCGGCTTAACCCACTGAGCCACCCAGGTGCCCTAATAAAACCTTTTTTTAAGGGATGCCTAGCTGGCTCAATCAGAAGAACATGCGACTCTTGACCTCAGGTCCTGATCCCCTCAGGGTCAGGAGATTGAACCCCATATTGGGTATAGAGATTACTAAAAAAAAAAAACTTCTAAATAAAAAGTATGTATTACTTAATATAGTTGATAGTTTTTACTTCAATTTACTTATATTGTTTTACTCCCAAAATGTTATTAAAAAACTTCTAACATATGAGAAAAACAGAATAGTATATATTACTATACTTTGATGAGCATCTCTACTTTTTTTTTTTTTTTTAAGATTTTATTTATTTGAGATAGAGTGAGAGGACAAGCCAGGGGGAGGAGGAGTAGTGGACAGAGGGAGAAGGAGAAGCAGACTCCATGCTGAGTAGGGAACCCGAAGCAGGGTTAGAGCCCAGGACCCTGGGATTATGACCTGAGCTGAAGGCAGACACTTAACTGACTGAGCCACCCAGGTGCCCCTCTACTGATGTTTAAGTTCGAGACTTCTTCTTAGTCAAAATATAAAACTAATTTGTTTTTACCCCTAACCTACTCCCTTCTGAGAATAAACATAACCACTTATCAAACCTAAACAACCTTGGGAAGAAAATCAGGAAAATAAAAACAAGCATGATTTGGGCGCCTGGGTGGCTCAGTGGGTTAAAGCCTCTGCCTTCAGCTCAGGTCATGATCCCAGAGCCCTGGGATGGAGTCCCACATCGGGCTCTCTGCTCAGCAGGGAGCCTGCTTCTCTGCCTACTTGTGATCTCTGTCTGTCAAATAAGTAAATAAAATCTTTAAAAAACAAAAAACAAAAAACAAGCATGGTTTAAGGGCATTTGTGTATGACATCTCCTGTGGTCCTCACTGGAAACAGCCTTAATTATTTTTTAATTTTTTAAACATTTTTAATTTTTTTTAAAAGATTTTATTTATTTATTTGACAGAGAGGGATCACAAGTAGGCAGAGAGGCAGGCAGAGAGAGAGAGGGAAGCAGGCTCCCCGCTGAGCAGAGCCCAATGTGGGGCTCGAACCCAGGACCCTGGGATCATGCCCTGAGCTGAAGGCAGAGGCCAACCCACTGAACTACCCAGGTGCCCCTATTTTTATTTTTTTTTTAAGATTTTATTTATTTATTTGACAGAGAGAGCGAGAGAGGGAATACAAGGAGGGGGAGAGGGAGAAGGAGAAGTAGGCTTCCTACTGAGCAGGGAGCCCGATGTGGGGCTCTATCCCAGGACCCTGGGATCATGACCTGAGCCAAAGGAAGGCACTTAACAAGAGCCACCCAGGCACCCCCTCACTGGAAACAGTCTTTGGCCCTACTTGCTATTTCCTTGAAGCCATTAACTGATATATGCAGGCTGGGGATTTGGTTTGGGGTAGCTGACTTATACATAATCAAAATAGTTTTACTGGGGCGCCTGGGTGGCTCAGTGGGTTAAGCCTCTGCCTTCCGCTCAGGTCATGATCTCAGGTCCTGGGATCGAGTCCCACATCGGGCTCTCTGCTCGGCAGGGAGCCTGCTTCCTCCTCTCTCTCTGCCTGCCTCTCTGCCTACTTGTGATCTCTCTCTGTCAAATAAATAAATAAATAAATAATCAAAATAGTTTTACCTTTCAAGCTGAACAATCTAAAATGCAAAGCATCCAACTAGAGTTTGGAGTCAGACGTTAAGAAAAACTGAGAAAAGAGGACAGAGATTTTGTTTTTGTGTTTTTTTTTCCCAAAGACTTAAGACAAAGAAAGAGCAAGCTAGCCAGTGTGTGAATGGAGGAGGGACAGAGGGAGAGAATATTCAAACAGACCCCCCACTGAGTGGAGGGCCTGATATGGGGTTTGATCCCAGGACCCATGAGATCATGACCTGAGCCAAAGTCAGGTGCTCAACTGACTGAACTACCCAGGTACCCCTGAGGTCAGTGATCTTTAAAACTGAGTATAACAAGCATCCTTCCTAGAGCAGAGATTTGGAAGAGTTTCGCTTAGGAAAATCCCAAAGCTCGAATTCAAAAGAACCAATTTCATTTGCATTATTTTCTTTACATGTATTCAGTCATTATTCATATATATATATATATATACATATATTCACATGTATTCTGAATTTCACTATTACTGTTCCAAAGGTTATCATTCCGAGTTTTTCTTTTTTATTTACTCAAACATTCATGCACTTCTAGGTGAAAAAATGTGAGACAGTGCTGAAAAGACTGTTTTAAACCATCAATGTAGATGCAAGCATCTATAGAGCATCTAATGATGTATTCTACAGCATCATGTTTTTATACCACTGTTATTCTAGGGAAAAAGTGAGCCAATAATGTCACACTTGTGAACTTTATATAAGTCCCAATTATTTCTCTCTTTTTGTGTTTTAGATTGGATGGGAACAGAAAACAATCTCCATCTGTTAAGCCCAGAACTGACACAAGACTCTAGAAATGAAAAAATACACCATGTTCTTAGGTGGTAAGCCAGTATCATATAATGGGAACTAAGTGGTTTATTACATTATTTTAAAGATCATTTCTCCTCCCAAACTATAAATTCAATGTAATGCCAATCAGTAGCTGAACTAGATTCGGAATGAATATAAGAAAATATTTTTAAAGCTAGTCTATAAAGAAGGACTATGAGGACAACTTTGCCCTATTACCTGGCCTCTTACCTGGCACTAACTACCTTACATAGCATTTAAAGAGTTTTACATGTATTAATGCATTAATCCTCACAATAACCCTAGTATTTATATAATATTATAATTCTCATTTTGCAGATGATTCTGAAGCCCTGAGAATGTAAATAACTAACTAGTAATAATCTAGCTGGTAAATGATAGAGCTAGCCTTCAACTAGGCACCTGGAGTCAGATTCTTAACTATCATACCATGCCTCCTCCTAAACACTATAACGTCTCACAGACCCACAACAGATCATTAGAAAGTATAAGATGATGCAACAAATGACTGGACAGACAATTTGGCCCAGAAACAGACCCAAATATATATAGAACAATTTATAATGATAAAGATGGCATCTCAAATCAATGAAAAACTATGAATAACGTTCAAAATTTCAGTAAATGATGAGAGAGGACAGGCACCCCTAAATACAAACTTTTATAAGACCAAAACACATAAGTAAACTTAAACGACAGATGTCTAGGGGCACCTAGGTGGCTCAGTGGGTTAAAGCGTCTGCCTTCAGCTCAGGTCATGATCTCAGCATCCTGGGAAAATTGATAACTAGGCCTCATCAAAACATATTGGGGCCCCTGCTCAGCGGGGAGCCTGCTCGTCCCTCTCTAGCTCCCCGGTGCTTGTATTCCCTCTCTTGCTATATCTCTCTGTCATAAATAAATAAAATCTTAAAAAAAAAATAGATGTCTATTCTCTCCATAGGGCAATTACTAATCAAAATTCTAGCAAGACTTGGGGTGCCTGGGTGGCTCAGTGGGTTAAAGCCTCTGCCTTCGGCTCAGGTCATGATCCCGGGGTCGTGGGATCGAGCCCCGCCTCAGGCTCTCTGCTCAGCGGGGAGCCTGCTTCCCCTCTCTCTCTCTGCCTGCCTCTCTGTCTACTTGTGATTTCTGTCTCAAATAAATAAATAAAATCTTTAAAAAAAAAAAAAATTCTAGCAAGACTTTTTATAGGTAGAATTAAAACAATTATAAATTTTATATATAAAGGCATTAGTTGGGGCACCTGGGTGACTCAGTTGCTTAAGTGACTGCCTTTGGTTCAGGTCATGTTCCCAGGGTTCAAGGATCAAGTCCCACATTGGGTTCCCTGCTCAGTGGGGAGTCTGCTTCCCCCTCTGACCTTCCCTTTCTCATGCTCTCTCTCTCTTTCATTCTCTCTCTCTCTCAAATAAATAAGATCTTTTAAAAAATAAAAATAAGGGGCACCTGGGTGGCTCAGTGGGTTAAGCCTCTGCCTTCGGCTCAGGTCATGATCCCAGAGTCCTGGGATCGAGTCCCACATCGGGCTCTCTGCTCAGCAGGGAGCCTGCTTCTTCCTCTCTCTCTTTCAGCCTGCCTCTCTGCCTACTTGTGATCTCTGTCTGTCAAATAAATAAAATCTTAAAAAAAAAATAAAAAAATAAAAATAAAAATAAAATAAAGGCATTAGCCCAAGAATAACCAAAACAATCTTGAAAAAGTAAAATAAAGCGAGAAGAATCACAGTACCCTATATTAAAGCTTATTAAATAGCTATAGTAATCAAGGCAATGCGGTACTGGGAGAGGGAAAGACATGTAGATCAATGGAAAGATGAGAGAACCCAGAAATAGACAGGTGCAAGTTTGCTCAAATGATTTTGGATAAAGTTGTAAAAGCAATTTAATGGAAGAAAGTTAGCCCTTTCAACAAATGGTGCTGGAATAACTGGATATCCATAGGTTAACATATACAAAGTGAACCTCAACCTGAACCTCACACCTTCTATAAAAATTAACTCAAAATGGATCACAAACTTAAGTGTAAAACAAAGTTAACAAAAGTTTCAGAAGAAAATGGAGAAAATCTTCAGGATCTAGGACTAGACAAAGAGTTCTCAGGACTTGATACCAAAAACACAATCTATATAAAGGAAAAATTGATAAATAGGCTTCATCAAAACTAAAAATATTTGCATTGTGAAAGCTCATGTAAAGAGGATAAAAAGATAAGCTAAAGACTGGAAGAGGGCGCCTGGGTGGCTCAGTGGGTTAAGCCTCTGCCTTCGGCTCAGGTCAGGATCCCTTCTGGGATCCAGTCCCGCATCAGGCTCTCTGCTCAGCAGGGAGCCTGCTTCCTCCTCTCTTTCTCTCTCTGGCTGCTTGTGATCTCTCTCTGTCAAATAAATAAATAAATTCTTTAATAAAAAAAAAAAAAAAAAGACTGGAAGAAAATATCTGCAACCATACATCTTACGAAGGACTGGATCTAGAATATATAAAAAACCTTAAAAAAAAAAAAACAATTAGGGCGCCTGGGTGGCTCAGTGGTTAGGCTGCTGCCTTCGGCTCAGGTCATGATCTTGGGGTCCTGGGATCGAGTCCCGCGTCGGGCTCTCTGCTCAGCGGGGAGCCTGCTTCCTCCTCTCTATCTCTCTCTGCCTGCCTCTCTGCCTACTTGTGATTTCTCTCTGTCAAATAAATAAATAAAATCTTAAAAAAAAAAAAAAACAATTAGAAAATGGGCAAAAGGCATTCAGAGACATTTCACTAGAGAGGATATACAGACAGGACGCCTGGGTGGCTTAGTCAGGTAAGCATCTGCCTTGGGCTCAGGTCATGATCCGAGGGCCCTGAGATGGAGCCCCACTGTTGGGCTCTCTGCTCAGTAGGGAGTTTCTTCTCCTTCTCCTTCAATTCCTCCCCCCTGCTCCTGTTCCCTCTCTCTCAAATAAATGAATTAAAAAATTTTTTTTTTTTTAAACAAGGGTGCCTGGGTGACTCATCGATTGGGCAGCTGCCTTGGGCTCAGTTGGTCCTGGGATCAAGCCCCACATCGGGCTTCTTGCTCAGCAGGGAGCCTGCTTCTCCCTCTCCCTCTGCCTGCTGTTCTCCCTGCTTGTGTGCTCTCTCTCAAATAAATAAAATCTTAAAAAACAAACAAAAAAAAAGAGGTGATATACAGACAACAAACAAGTACATGAAATGATCTAAACACTGTTAGTCATTAGGGAAATGCAAATTAAAACCACAATGAGATACCACTACCCTCCTGTCAGAATGGCGAATTTAAAAAATAATAGTCATACCAAATACCGGTAAGAATGCAAAGAAAATGGACCTCTCATGTACTGATGGTAGGAATGTAAAATGGTACAGCTCCTCTGGAAAATAATCTGTAAGTTTCTTAAAACATTAAACACACAATTACCATATGACCCAGCAATTGGACTCTTGAGCATTTATCCCAGAGAAATGAAAATTTATGTTTGCACAAAACCTGTATGTAAGTGTTCACAGCTATTTTTTTCATAATGCCCAAAACTGGAAACAGCCCAAATGTCCTTCAACAGGTGACTGGTTTAACAAACTCTGGAATATACACACATATGTACCACAGAGGCTCAGCAATAAAAAGGAATGAACTACTGAAAAATGTAACCACCTCGATTAATCTCCAGAGAATTATGCTGACTGAAAAAAAAACCCAATTCGGGGGGCGGGGGAAAGGAAGAAAGAAGCCAATTCCAATAGGTTACATGCTGATGATTCCATTTATATAAAACTTTTGAGGGGTGGGGCACCTGGGTGGCTCAGTGGGTTAAAGCCTCTGCCTTCGGCTCAGGTAATGATCTTAGGGTCCTGGAATCGAGCCCCGCATTGGGCTCTCTGCTCAGCAGGGAGCCGCTTCTCCCCCCCCACCCCCACCTGCCTCTCTGCCTACTTGTGATCTCTGTCTGTCAAAAAAATAAATAAAATCTTTTAAAAAAACAAACAAAAAAACAAAACAAAAAACTTTTGAGGGGCGCCTGTGTTGCTCAGTGGGTTAAGCCTCTGCCTTGGGCTCAGGTCATGATCCCATGGTCCTGGGATCCAGCCCAGCGTCGGGGCTCTCTGCTCAGTAAAGAACCTGTTTCCCCCTCCCCCTCTGCCTGCTTCTCTGCCTACTTGTGATCTCTCTCTCTCTCTCTCTGTCAAATAAATAAACAAGTCTGCTTTTGACAGGACAAAATTTTAGAAATGAAGAAGAGATTAGTGGTTGCTTAGAATTCTCCAAGTGGGCGGTATATATAGAGAGGGAGGTGGCTATGTTATAAAAGGACAATATCAGGGATCCCACAGTGATGTAACTGTTCATAATCTTGACAGTGGTAGTAAAAAGACAAACCTACACGTGTGATAAGACTGCACTGAACCAAACTCACACACCCACACATACACACACACGAACAAGTAAAACTGGTCAAATCCTGAATAAGATTGGTGGATTATATCAATTTCAATATCCTAGGTTTGAGAGTATAACATAGTTTTGTGAAATGATACTACTGGGGGAAAATGGGTAAAGTGTTCAAGGGATTTCTGTACTATAACCTACCGCTACATGTGACTCTACAATTATCTCAATAAAAATGTCAATTAAAAACAAACAAAAGACAAATGACAGATAAGAAAATAGGTGCAATAAATATAGTAGACAAAACCACACTAAAACCACAATAAAGGATTTTCCAAAAGACTTAAAAACCGTGGGCACCTGGGTGGCTTAGGTAGTTAAGTATGTGCCTTTGGCTCATGTCACGTTCCCAGGATCCTGGAGTGGAGTCCCACATCAGATTCCCTGGTCAGTGGAATGTCTGCTTCTCCCTATGCCTCTCTCTGTCTCTCACAAATAAAAAAATAAAATCTTTATTTAAAAAAAAAACCCACAAAGAAGAAAAGGATACAAAGGCAACATTTTGGAATCTCGAAAGCAAATGAAAGAGTGGCAACTAAGCATACACAAGAATGCTGAATGCTAAACCATACACAAGCATACACAAGAATACTAAATGCAGTAGGGAACTTCCAACTACACCAGTCAACACGCCCAACCCCCACCCCAAGAGCTCAGGAACTGTCAGCGGCAGGTAATTCAGGCTGGAATCTGAGTGCAGGACTGGTGATTAATAGTAAGACTGACTGAAAACTGTTGAAGCAAGTTACAAGCTTAATCCGTTTTCTCACTCAGATACTCCTGTCCAACCCCAACGCTGGAGACAGAGGTTTATTCTCTGGAGAGGGTCAAATAGAAGATCTCAGGACTAGGGTGCTTGCTCCAGGCACAGGGGAGGATATGAGGATCATACCTAAAATAAGGGGATTAAATGTGGATTTAAGCATAGTAAATGAAGGCAGACAACCCATTGTCTGCCTTCCTCTCATGTCATGATCCCAGAGTCCTGGGATCCAGGTCTGTGTTGTCAGGCTCTTTGCTGAGCAGGGAGCCTGCTTCTCCCTCTGCCTCTGCCTGCCAATATTTCTGCTATGCATGGTCTCTCTGTCAAATAAGTAAATAAAATATTTAAAAAATAAATATACAAGCATAGTAAATGTGGAAGGTTGAGGACCCAGCTCTCTTTTATTTTCACTTGGCAAAAGGAAAGCTAGCAGTTAGTCCTTACCTTGAGAAGACTAGAAGAGGCTTTTCTAAGGAGTGGTAAACCCATGAAGAAAGACCTAAAGATATGGACATGTAGGGTTTGCCAATTTAACAGCTATCTTATTGTGAAGTTCACCATAAAAATACCCTCCTCATGGCATTCAGAGCTTCCGATCAATCTTTCAGTGCCCCAACTGGTTTTTGTTTGTTGTTGTTGATGTTTTTAAGATTTTATTTATTTATTCCTTTGAGAGAGAGAGAGAGAGAGAAAGCATGATGGGGGAGGAGCAGAGGGAGAAGGACTAGCAGACCCCAGGCTGAGCACAGAGACTGACACAGTGCTTGATCATAAGACCCTGAGATCATGAGCTGAGTCAAGAGTCTGACACTCAACTGAGCCACACAGGGCCCCTCCGTGCCCCAACTTAAAGATGTTTAAGCCATGAACAGACAACCAATAATTACTAGATACTGAGAAAGCCTCCGATATAAAAGATAAAGATCAAAACCAGCATTTTATAAATGAGTCAACTGAGGCTCACATCAGCTAAAAATGAAATTAGTATCACCACAATGGACAACCCATTCCCATGTTTAACAAATATTTAATAGTCCAGGTAGTATTAAAGGCACTTGGAAAACAAGGGTAAACAAACTAAAAGAAACAAATAAAAAACATCTCTTCCCCAGTAGAGCTTACATTTTAGCAGACAGAGTCAGATAATAAATAATAAATGTAATAATTATGTACACATAGTAAATTAGTAATTACTGTTTTGAGAAAAAATAGTGGAACAGGGTATAGGGGCAGTGAAGAGGCAGCTGCAAATTTAAAAAAGGGTGACACAATTATAAAAACTTGAAGGAAGGGCACCTGGGTGGCTCAGTGGGTTAAGCCGCTACCTTCAGCTCCGGTCATGATCTCGGGGTCCTGGGATCGAATCCCGCATTGGGCTCCCTGCTCGGCGGGGAGCCTGCTTCCTCCTCTCTCTCTCTGCCTGCCTCTCTGCCTACTTGTGGTCTCTCTCTGCCAAATAAATAAATGAAATCTTAAAAAAAAAAAATCATTAAAAAAAAAAACTTGAAGGAAATGAGGGAGTTGTTAATACTGCTGTTTATGAATAAAGAAATTCTAGAAGCTGGAATTTTCAGTGTAGGAGCCCTGGTAAGAGGAGTATGCCCAAGATATTCAAGGAGCAGTGGCGTCCGGTATGGCTGGAGAAGAGAGAGGAGGAAAATAGGAGATAAATGCCACAGAGATACGGCAGGGAGAAGCACAGATCACGTATATAGGGCCTTAACACACCATGGGGTTTTTTCCTCTGAAGGAAATTAAGGGCCGATGGAAGGTTCTGAGGAAAGATGTGATACTGACTGGACAAATTTTAACAATAACTATGGCTGGTGTGCTAAGACTGCCTAAAAGCAGGAGACACCAGTTAGAAGAGACAGGATGGAATCTCAAAATTTAGAACCCACAGGAACCTTGGGAAATAATTTTTCCAAGTCTTTCATTTTAGAGATAAGAAAACTGAGGCCCAGGAAGCAAAGTGAGTTTTCCAAAGTTTCAAGTTCAAGTCTGGAATAATCCACTTTGTATTTGTGAAGCCTTTCCAGTGCATTCAGGTTTATCTTCTCATTTGTGCTCAACATTCCTCTGGGCAGTTCAGAGGGTAGCTGATAGTTGATACTCATTTATCAGATAGCTGACCAAAATTAGGGGCCAAGTTTAGAATATTCTCTCTCAGTACTCAGTATAAAGCTATTAACTGTTATAGGGACTCTGCAGTCATGCCTCTAATATCACAAAGTATTAAATAATCCAACTAATTTAGACCTCAAAGTAACAGAAATGACTCACTCTTCCATGATCTAATCCCATGGATCTATAGCACAGCCAAGGCTACCAAATGTTGCCGTGGAGTATTAGACAGCATGATGTCCATTATAAATTAGTAAAAAGAATAATTTTGAGGCAAATAGGAAATAGTGATTTTACTCCCCATGATACTGTATGTCCAGGTCTCCCCTTTCTTTCTCACCCAGTCTCATTCTGCAAGGTCTTTCTCAGAGAGCAGCTGATAAACAACTAATTCCCATAAAATTGTTCTTGATAATAGTACAAGGTATTAACTCTCCAGGGGAATGTGTAACTTTAATAGGAAACCCAAAACCTACAAATCCCCAAGGAACTACAGTCAAGTTAGTAGGCAATACAATATTATTGTGAAGAAGATCTCCTAGCATTGTGTCAAATCACACTAAATAAATTCAAACTCAACAACTATTTATTGATGAATGTGGTTCTCGCCATTAAGATGCTCGGCCTACTGAAAAGACAACACAGACCATACTAGCTTTCGGGCGCCAGGGTGGCTCAGTCATTAGGCATCTGCCTTCAGCTCACGTCAGGATCCCAGGGTCCTGGGATCCAGCTCTACGTTGAGTTCCCTGCTGGACAGCCTGCTTCTCCCTCTCCCACTCCCCCTGTTTGTGTTCCCTCTCTCTTGGCCTCTCTCTCTCTCTCTGTCAAATAAATAAATAAATAAATAACCTAAAAAAAAAAAAAAAGAAAGAAAATACAAGCTTTAGTTGACTGAATGTTTGCTGCACCTTAGGCACTGAGCTAATAATTACTTCCTATAAGCAATATGTATCTAATATGGTACTCAGCTCATTGTTTAGCAAGTAATAAATGTTCAATATATTGTGGCCATGATTACTATAATCATTACCTTCATAAATGCATTCAATCTTCACTTCTGCTCTATGAAGCACTTATTAGCTTTACTTTAAGATAAGGAACTTTAGGCTCAGAGAGGCTGAGTAATTTGCTCAGGGTCATACAGCTATTAAAAGCTAGGATTCGGGGAGCCTGGGTGGCTCAGTGGGTTAAAGCCTGCATGCTTTACATTTCACAGGTTTCTCTAACACACCACACACACACACACACACACGTACGTACCTCAAGGTCTTCGTCATGAAAAAAAATACTCTTAAATTTCGAACAGGTATAAATGTTCCTTTCGAAACTCCTTATTAACAGAGAGCACCTCTGAAAAGCCCACCATTACCACCACACTTAACAGTGAAAGATTAAATGTTTTCCCTTGCAATCAGAAACAAGCCAAGAATGTCTGCTCTTGCTTCTATCTGACATTGTACTGGAGGTTATAGCCAGTGTAATTAGGCAAGAAAAAAGAAATCCGTATTGGAAAGGAAGTAGAAGTATCTCTACTTGCAAACGACATGACCTTATAGATAGAAAGTCCTAAAGAACACACACACAAAATCTGTTAGAACTCATGCAAGACATGAGATTAAGAAATATAAATTAACTGTATTTCTACAGAACTATATGAAATTGAGGAAATTCTGGGGCGCCTGGGTGGCTCAGTGGGTTAAAGCCTCTGCCTTTGGCTCAGGTCATGATCCCAGGGTCCTGGGATGGAACCCTACGCCGGGCTCTGCTCAGGGGGGAGCCTGCTTCCCTTCTTCTCTCTCTGCCTGCCTCTCCACCTACTTGTGATTTGTCAAATAAATAAATAAAATCTTTAAAAAAAATTACTCTAGCAGCTCTGAGGCTAACTTTTGGAACCATCATCAGCACTTTGGTTTGAAAAAAAAATCAAATCAGGATTGACTATCTAATGGTAAGTTTTGACCAACAGCTTGACTTAAGACTGTAAAGCAATCTGAAAAAAAGAGAGAGAGAATATTTAAGGCAATTTAAGGAACCTCTTTGAAAACCTTCCATGTGAATAAGTTATATATGAATAGAAGGTTGAGAAATCATGTCTGGTGGCCTTACCTCTAGGCAGAATTTCTGCTTTTTGCATGTTTATCAGATGGCTTTAATGTTTCTACCTTTATTTATTGTCAAAAAGCAGAAAATAATCTGTTTCTAGAACTCATTAATGATTGATAAGTAGCTGGAAAATTTGAGGAATGAGTGAGCTAAACAGGTAATATATGGGGAATTTTTTTTTTTACTAATACAAGTTTTTAAAAATTAAGGTATTCACCTTTCCTTAAGTGTACAATTCTGTAGTTTTATGGTATATTCAGAGTTGTACAGCTGTCACCATTACTCAGTTCCTGGATATTTTCATCACTCTAGAAAGAAGCCTTGTACATATGAGCAGTGTCTGTCTCCTCTTCCCTCTCTTTTCATACACACACACACACACAAACACACACACACCCCATTCTCCTTTTCCCTCAGCTCCTGCCAGTCACTGGTCTATTTTTGTTTTTAAAAGAGATTTTATTTATTTATTTGACAGAGAGAGATCACAAGTAGATGGAGAGGCAGGCAGAGAGAGAGATAGAGGGAAGCAGGCTCCTTGATGAGCAGAGAGCCCAATGCGGAACTCGATCCCAGGACCCCAAGATCATGACCTGAGCCGAAGGCAGCAGCTTAACCCACTGAGCCACCCAGGTGCCCCTCACTGATCTACTTTATATCTCTATGGATATGTCAGTTCTGGACATTTCATATGAATAGAATCACACAGCATGTGACCTTTTTGTATCTGGCTCCTTCCACTTAGCATAATGTTTTCAGTGTTCATCAGGTACTTCATTCCTTTTTATGGTTGAATAATATTCCATTATGTAGATATGTAGATATACCAGATTTGTTTATCCATTTTTCATTGATAGACATTTAGATTTTTTTTTTAAGATTTTACTTATTTACTTGACAGAGAGAAATCACAAGTAGACGGAGAGGCAGGCAGAGAGAGAGAGAGAGGGAACAGGTTCCCTGCTGAGCAGAGAGCCCGATGCGGGACTTGATCCCAGGACCCTGAGATCATGACCTGAGCCGAAGGCAGCAGCTTAACCCACTGAGCCACCCAGGAGCCCCGACATTTAGATTTTTTTCACTATTTGGCTGTATGAATAATGTTGCTATCAACATTGGCATACAAGTTTTTGTTTTGTTTTTAAGATTTTATTAATTAGAAAATGAGCAGAGGGAAAGAGCAGGATGCAAACTCCTCACTGAGCACAGAGCCCAATGTGGGGCTCAATCCCAGGATCCCAAGATCACCACCGAGGCCAAAGTGAGATTCTTAACTGACTGAGCCACCTAGGTGCCCCTCCATATGAGTTTTAGAATCAACTTGTCAATTTCTGCAAAAAAGCTACTGAGGGTTTTGACAGAGATTGTGTTGAATCTGTGGCACAATTTGGAGAGTACTGCAGTCCTAATATGTTTTCTAAACCATGAACACAGGATCTCTTTCCATTTATTTAGGTCTTCTTTAATTTCTTTCAGTGACATTTTACAGTTTTCAGTAATACAAGTGTTGCACTTCTTTTGTTAAATTTAGTCTAAGTATTTTGTTCTTTTAGATTATATTTGGGTTTGTATTTATATTGTAAATGGAATTTCCTAAATTTTTTTATAAAGATTTTATTTATTTATTTGACAGAGATCACAAGTAGGCAGAGAGGCAGGCAGAGAGAGAGGAAGGGAAGCAGGCTCCCCACTAAGCAGAGAGCCTGATGCAGTGCTCGATCCCAGGACCCTGGGATCATGACCTGAGCCGAAGGCAGAGGCTTTAACCCACTGAGCCACCCAGCCGCCCTGGAATTTCCTCAGTTTGCCGGCAGGAGAGAGCTCGATGTGGGCTGGATCCCAGAACCCAGAGATCTGACCTGAGCTCAAGGCAGAGGCTTAACCCACTGAACCACCAGGCGCACCCTAGAGTAATTATTTTCACTGGGAGCTCCCTCCCTCCCATTATATGGAGAATACATGTTAAATGAAAAGAAAATCTATGATAATACCGTATCATTATACAACACATAGATTCAGAGAACATAAATTAAAATGTACCCAGCTAGCATCTCTCCTCATTTCTGTCCTGTTATAAGATCATAAGGGTATAGTAGTGAATGTCTCTTTTGGGAATGGCTACACCTGATAGCCATTCAAAGTACTCTTTGGCAGTAGAGCCACTTTTGTACTTTTATTTGGAGCTCCACTGCCAAAGAGTACTTTCAAACATTAGTCTCCTATAGTTCCATCTCATTTTAAAATTAAGGAGAGGTAATAAATACATCCAAAATACATTTCCTTATTAGGCCAAGATTTCCATTTTCTTTACTACAAATCTCTAAGAGTTAATAATCTAAACATCTAGTAAGCAGAAGCTCCAGCTTAGACAATATAAATTAAGGTAGGAAGTTGTATAGTAAAAAATCTTTCCCTGTAGTTGCCTTAACTCGAATGTTACCCTAAGGGAAAAGAAAAAGGCCCTGTGCCTGGATTTATCTCAAGATTCCACAAAAAACAGCCCTTTTCTATTTATACAATAAGAAATCTCATAAAATTTCCTTGACCAAGCTTATCAAAGAAAGCACATTATTAGTTGACACCACAAATATCTCTTTCCCAAAAGAAGAAAGTGAGTTAATGTTCAGCCTTTAAAAATATTAAAACCTTCCCCCCTACACATTCTTTTTTTTTTTTTTTTTTTTAAGATTTTATTTATTTATTTGGCAGAGAGAGACTCAGGGAGAGAGGGAACACAAGAGCAGGGGAGTGTGTGAGGGAGGAGCAGGCTTCCCACTGAGCAGGGAGCCTGAAGTGGGGCTCTCTCTGGGATCATGACTTGAGCCCAAGGAGGACACTTAACAACTGAGCCACACAGGCACTCCAACACATTCATTTATTAAAGACAATCACAGATAAAGATAAAAACTTGGCTTTGAGACAAGTTATAAAAACTTAAATATAGACGATAGAGTTTCATACTCCAGGGTGAAATTTCATCAAATGTAATAAAACCTAGCCAAGCAGAGCCAGAACAGGTTAGTTCCCAAATGGGAAAATTAAATATGCTTAAGGGAAGAGAGTTGAGATTCATGAGGTATAGGTCATGTCCAAGCCAGTCCTGAACCAATAATCTAGCTAGGTCCACAATGTCAAAGAAATTCTTCTGCTAAGAAAATATGATAAAACTAAATATGATTTTTCTATTCTCCCTTTACCTTTCCACATTTTCCAAAACTTTTATAATAAAGCATTTATTACTTTTATGACATTTAAAACTTAAAAAAAAATTAATAGTTTTTTTTCCAAAGACTAGCATTCAACACCTGAGTGCTGAAGCGTCACTAGTATAAAATAATCTCAAAGAAACATGAGACCAAGTGGACATGTTGCTGTAATTCACAAGGTCAAGACAGTCTCACTTGCCAAGCAGACAGTTTACCCTGAGGGCATTAGAGATAACAATACTTGTACTTTGCCCCAATCTTCTCTCTGACAAAATAGGCTTTTGTATATAGTCACCAGATGCCTCAGCAAGTGGCTTAGCCAAGTGCCCGAGGCTCAGAGCCTAGATAACATAGCTGAAGTTTGGTACTCCCATACAGGGATTAAGAAACAATCCCCAGCCCACAACTCTATTGAGCAAGATTTTGGCAGTTGCTAGGACCAGTAAAGAATAATGAGGGGATAGGGGTCCAGAGGCATGGTTGTACCTCTTTCCCATACCAATGCTCTCCTTTTATTCTCAGACATTTCATTCTGTTGCCAACTTCAGGTCTTAAAAGTCTCCTTGGTTTACCCACCATGGCTGCCCATCATCTCTTAAAAAACAAAAACAAAAACAAAACCCATGCTGGCAGTGATGGGATTTTAGTAAAACTTCCAAATAAACTGAGGGTACCCTGGATCACAGCACTTTCATAAAAGTTATGAGTCCTGACTCTACCTAGTTAAACCCCTTCTGGCTTTCCTTTTAGCAGACCAGAATATTAAAAGACTGCTCTAGAAGAGCTGTAAAACACTCAATATCCAACTATTTCCTGTACCTTGAAATGTTAATACTAAGAATGAAGGGGGAAAAACAAAACACAACAAGAAAAGGAAGGGAAAAAACTCTTCCTCTCAGGGCAATGCCCAGACCCCTAAGACCAGGTAAAAGCTCTTTCCCTGCTCTATTTCCAGCTACCCTACAGCCAGAGCCAAGAACAATCCTTCCACTTAACAGAGCCTTCCACGCTTTTTTCCTCCTCAGCCAGCTCTGGAAGCCAGGTTGAGAGAGACTCTGTTGGCACATGCCAGTTCTTGTTTATGAGCTGCTTACCACCTCAAAGGCTGCTTGGCCCATGGCCTGCCCTCTCTTTATAGGAGCTTTCAAACTTCAAAACGGGATCTTTTCTTGGACTCCTCTCAAGACAATGAGATGGGTTACTTAACCTACTGCTTTCAGCTTGGGTCCTGTCCAAGGACTTCTCTGGGGACTGTATTCTCAGGCAGCAGTCAATATCACCCAGTATGGAAGGACATTCTACCCATCCACACAAAGACAAAATCCAAAAGATTTTATATTAAAGGTAAAAGCAAACACTTTCAGAAGAAAGGGGTCGTAAGAGTTGAAGTGACCAAAACAAGGTTATCCCTTCTTCTGCTGTCACAGAATAGCAGAGAGGATGGGAGGTAAGATACCTGTTTTGTTGATAATTCAACTCTGTCATATGCCTAGAGATTATTTCTGAAATCTTGTTATAGAAATTTTTCTAGATTGAGGGGCACCTGGGTGGTTCAGTGGGGTTAACGCCTCTGCCTTCAGCTCAGGTCATGATCTTGATCTTGTAAAGGTCTCTTTAGCCAGAGCAGCTCCATCCTGACCATGCAGCCCCCGCCCCCTTCAGGGAACTTACGGGTCCCAGGTAACAAAGCCCAAATACAAGGGTGGGTCAGGCCAGGTGGAGGTATCCAACTGGTGGGGGGCGCATACTGTCTCCTAGCTACCAAGAAGTATGGGCCCTGCCCTTTGGGCACCACTTCTGACTAAGGTGATAGGCTAGTTAAAATATCTATTATAGGGTAAATTGTAATTCAATCGGTCACTTACGTGTGACCTAGCAGGACTGTGCAGTTTTCTCTGTGTTACAATCTCATTGGTCACCTGTGCGTGGCCAGGCCCAACCACATGGCCTTTGCCCTTAAAAGCTAGTCTGTAAAGAAGAGAGAGGTCGCCTCTTTGCAAGAGACGGCCCCGGCCGATCAGTTTGATTCTCAATGCTTGGCGTGAAATAAAGCTTTGCTTGACCTTCGCTTTGTATCAGTCTCGCTCCTTTGACCACGGACCTATTATTGGGGAACGCAACAACCTGAGCCTGGGTCCTGAGGGTCCTGAGACCGAGCCCCGTATGGGGCTCTCTGCTCAGCAAGGAGCCTGCTTCCCCTCTCATTCTACCTACTTGTGATCTCTGTCAAATAAATAAATTAAAAAAGAAACTTTTCTAGGTTGAATTCCATACCCTACTGGCTAGGAGCTGAAAAGAGATATTTGAATGCTAACATTTCAGACTATTTTTTGCTGCCTTTCCATACTACCATGGACCCCTTTCTGGACTTAATTCAACCCCACCTTTTAGGGGTTGAGGGAAAAGAATGAAAATCTAGACAAACTCAAATATCATAATGGGTTACAGCCTGGTTCTCTACTGCCTTTGGTGAAAAAATTATTTTAAAAACTTTTTATGGAAACATAACATTCACAGCAGAACACTGTATGTATCACTGGAATGTTCATAAACATACACAGCCACGTAAGTAACATTCACATCAGTAATAGTTCTCGAATGGAGACTCTGCTCTCTGGGGGACATCTGGCAATGTCTGGAGACATTTCTGGTTGCCTCAACTTAAAAAAGATTCTACTAGCATCAAGTGAGCAAAGGCACGGATGCTGCTAAACATCCTACAATACACAAAACTGCCCCCACAACAAATTACCCAGTCCCACATGTCACTGGTGCTATTGGTGAAAAACTCAACAACATTATAACAATGCAAAACTCCCTTGTACTTCCTCTGCAGAAAGGACTTTTACCACTTGAAATGTCAAACTCCATTACTCTAGCAGAAAAGCTGCTATTACATGATGTCATAGGGAGGTGGGACAGGCCTGATCAGATGAAAAAAACTCACCTGCTTGGAAGTAAAGGACAGGATCCAAGAAAGAAAAGAGAGTACATACACTAGGTGCTGGCCTACAACTACCAGACAACCATATATTACAAATTTATTTTTTTTAAGGTTTTATTTATTTGACAGACAGATTACAAATAGGCAGAGAAGCAGGCAGAGAAAGAGGAGGAAGCAGGCTCCCGGCCGAGCAGAGAGCCCGACTCGGGGCTTGATCCCAAGACCCTGGGACCATCACCCGAGCCGAAGGCAGAGGCCTCAACCCACTGAGCCATCCAGGCGCCCCTATATTACACATTTAAATATACTTTTAATCCATACAAAATTTAAGGTCATTAAATCTAAGGTCATTATCAAGATTCCACATCTATTAAGAGAAAGTGCTAAGATTCAAACACAGGTCTAATTACAAAGTCTATGCTTTATAATCATGTAAAAATGGAATTAAGGAAGTTGAGACTAATTTGGAAAAGGCACTAAAAAGCAGGAAAAATATGGGAAGTGGTTAAAATAAGAAGGATCACTCTTTCACTGTTTACAAGTAGCAAGGGAAAGGAACTTTCCCTTAAAGCATGACTCAATCCAGGGGCGCCTGGGTGGCAGAGTTGGTTAAGCGGCAGATTCTTGTAGATTCTTGGTTTCCGCTCAGGTCACGATCTCCGGATTGTGAGATCCAGCACTATTATGTCAGGCTCTGCGCTCTGCGCTCAGAGGTAGAGCCTCTGCCCCTCGGCTTGCAGTCACTTACTCAAACTCTCTAAATAAATAAATCAATCTTTAAAAAGAAAGAAAGAGAAAAGAATAAAGTGCAACAAAAAGAAAGAAAGAGAAAAGAATAAAGTGCAACTCAATCCAGTAAACCAAATCTTTTTTTTTTTTTTAAGATTTTATTTATTTGATAGAGATAAAGAGCATAAGCAGGGTGAGTAGCAGACAGAGGGAAAAGCAGGCTTCCCGTTGTGCAAGGAGCCTGATGTGGGACTTGATCCCCAGACCCTGGGATTATGACCTGAGTCAAAGGCAGCCACTAAACAGACTGAGCCACCCAGGTACCCCTTCAGAGGACTTTTACATGTTTTTGTAGACATGTGATCCCAGTTGTAGTTTCATATACTCTCCATTACACAGAAAAGCACTTCTTAATATGTCATCTAAGTTAGATAAATCCTCAAGGATCTATCTTGGGCCCCCTTCTTTTCATCTGATTCAACAGACACGTTTACCCTGGTAACCTCATCCAGTTCTATGGCATCAATTACCATTCACTGGTTCACATTAATAACTCCTAGATTTTCCAGTTCTATATTTCCAATTCTCTCTCATGACGTTAAGGAACTTTTTGACTTAGTTGTTCATTCATTTAACTCTCTCCTCCAAATTAGCTACTATTCATCCTTCAGGTATTTATTCAAACTTCTTCATGGTTATTTTTTCTCTGACACTCACCATGTTATGCATGTGATTATTTGAGTCCATTCTGTCTCTCCTACTAGACTGTATACCCACATTGGACTTATTATATAGTAGCTTACAAGATGAACTCTAGGGGGAAAAAAATACTTTTTTTAAGATTTTAAGTATTCTTAGGTGCCTGGGTAGCTCAGTTGGTTAAGCAACTACCTTGGGCTCAGGTCATGATCCCAGGGTTCTGGATCAAGTCCTGAATTAGGCTCCCTGCTCAGTGGGAAGTCTATTTCTCCCTCTCCCTCTGCTTACTACTCCCCCTGCTTGTGCTCTTTCTCTCTCATAAAAATAAATAAGATCTTTAAAAAAAAAAAAAAAATTTTAAGTAGCCTCTATACCCAACATGGGGCTTGAACCCAAGATCAAGAATCATACACTTCTCAGACTGAGCCAGCCAGGTGCTCCAAACTTTGGAAATGGTTTTGAAAGATAAAAGAACAAGGGCACCTATGGCTCAGTGGGTTAAGCCTCTGCCTTTGGCTCAGGTGATGATCTCAGGGTTCTGGGATCGAGCCCCACGTCGGGCTCTTTGCTCGGTGGGGAGCCTGCTTCCCTCCTTTCTCTGCCTGCCTCTCTGCCTACTTATGATCTCTAATAAATAAATAAAATCTTAAAAGAAAAAAAAGAAAGAATCAGAATAGGGGTGTCTGGGTGGCTAAGTTGATTCAGCGTCTGCCTTCAGCTTGGGTCATGATCTCGGAGTCCTGGGATTGAGTTCTGTGCTGGGCTCCCTGCTTGGTGGGGGATGTGCTTCTCCCTCTCCCTCTGCTGCTCTCTCTCACTCTCTCTCAAATAAGTAAAATCTTAAAAAAAAAAAAAAAAAAAAAGCTATGTGGTCTTAAAAAAAAAGATACAGAAACATATAAACAGGGGAAATGTGGTAAGAAACCATCCCTAGGATAAGATTAATAAAAGAATATTTAAGAAAAGATAATTTTTCGGGGTGCCTGGTTGGCTCAGTCAGTAGAGCACAGTATTCTTACCCTTGTTGTTGTAAATTTAAGCCCCATAGTAGATGTAAAGACTACTTAAAAATAAAATCTTCAAGGGGCATCTGGGTGACTCAGTCATTAAGCATCCAACTACTGATTTCAGCTTAGGTCATGATCTCAGGGTCGTGAAATACGCCCTCACATAGGGCTCCACACTAGGGTGAAGACTGCTTAAAATTCTTTCTCTTCCAAGGCACCTGGTGGCTCAGTCAGTTAAGCCTCTGACTCTTGATTTTGGCTCAGGTCATGATCTCAGTGTTGTGGGATCAAGCCCTACATTGGCCACCACACTCAGTGGGGTATCTGCTTGAAAGTCTCTCCCTCTGCTGTTCTCCACCGCCCCCACCCCACACTTTCACTCTCTCTAATAAATAAATAAATCTTAAAAAAAAAAGATAGTTTTTATTAAATGAGCACCACACTAAAATCTAAGTTCCTTTTAAAAGTACTGTTTGTAGGGCACCTGGGTGGCTCAGTGTGTTAAGCCTCTGCCTTCGGCTCAGGTCATGATCTCGGCGTCCTGGGATCAAGCCCCGCATCCAGCTCTCTGCTCAGCAGGGGCCTACTTCTCCCTCTCCCTCTGCCTGTCATGATCCCTGTTTGTGCTCTGTCAAGTAAATAAATGAAATGTTTAAAGAAAATAGTACTATTTATTTCCTGGGAGGTATTATTTAGACCAAAGACGCCATCACTTGCTATCAACTCCTAATCTACCCCTAATCTCAATTCCCTTGTCAAAACCAGATGAACCAGTCATTTGCCATTGTTTTACCAATATCAAGTAAATAGGTGGTAAAGTGCTATAAATTTGTTTTTGCTAAAAATAAAAACAGGGTTGCCTGGGTAGCTCAGTTGCTTGAGCCTCTGACTCTTGATCTTGTCTCAGGTCATGATCTCAGGGTTGTGGGACTGAGACCCATGTTGGGCTCAGCACAGAGTCTGCTTGACTGCTGTCACCAATTCATTTGGACAAGCTTTCTCTTTGTCTATAGGGACAAGGGAATGGAAGGATTAAAGTGGATTTGCTTCGCCCTTTTCTCCTGATTTTCGTTATTAGATATGAAATGGAGGATGAAATGTGACTAGGGAATAAAAACAAATGAAAAATGTGAAAATTTTGGATACAAAAATGTCACTGTATTATTTTCCAACTATCTTCCCACACTTTCCTCTGCTACTTTAGGTCACTAATCCCGCATAAGCTAGGGACAACCCTAAAACTTGGGTCCTAAATAACAATCTTTGCCTCTCTGTGACATCTGAGGACACCTCCTATTTAGTTCTAAGGGAGTGATTAGAGGGTTGGAAAGTTGCATTATTTTAAGCCTTTAAGACTGTCACATTCCTATCCCCACTTCTGAAAAGCTGCTCCATTTCACAAAGGCTGAGGGGCAAAAACCCAGAGCTTCCCAAGTCAGTAAGCTTAGAATGTCTATTTCTGGAGTTTTGTCCTGCCCAGACTGTTTCCTAGGAAGAAGCAAACTATACTTCTTTTCTTCCTCAATAATGTTTATAGGCCTACACTCAGAATCTTTTTTTAAAAAATAAAATCATTTTTACTTAGTTTTTCAACATGAAAACTTCTGTTTATCCTGTCCTATAAGGCAGGTGCAATGTTCTAAGAGCAGCCACTAGTACACAGCTAAAAGCATACCACTGGCACCAAGCTTTTGAATAAGGTACACTAGTCACAGCACTGCCATCTCTAAGCAGTAGCTAATTAGGAATTTCAAACGATAAGTAAAAGCTCATTGCAATAGTACAGTGGTTTTCTTGATAAAACCAATGTTGTGCCCAGAGTAACGAATGCCCACGTTGAACATAAAACATGGTTACCTTTTCCTGGTTAGGAAGGATGAAGAAGAAAAGACCTCTCTAAACCTGTGTAACTAGATATAATTCCACTTGGTTAAGACGGGACCAATATCAAATGCAAGAGCCTCAGAAATAACAAAAATAATTAAAACAACAGGACTTTAAAAAAAACAACAACAACCATGATTTAGATCTAGCTGAAAGTCAGAAAGGGATAGAAAGTAAAGAGTAACTCAGAGAAGTTACCAAAGCACTAAGCCTGAGAGACACTAAGCTCAGGGATATTTATGTTGGTAAGAAAATAATAGCTCTGTTTTTCACTTTGCCTATAGGATGACCCTTGTTTAACTCAAGGGTAAGACCTGAGGTTACCATAGAGAAGACCAAAAGAGCCTAAAAAAGAAAGAATTTGTGGGCGCCTGGGTGGCTCAGTGGGTTAAGCCGCTGCCTTTGGCTCGGGTCGTGATCTCAGGGTCCTGGGATCGAGTCCCGCATGGGGCTCTCTGCTCGGCGGGGAGCCTGCTTCCTCCTCTCTCTCTCTGCCTGCCTCTCTGACTACTTGTAATCTCTCTCTGTCAAAAAAAAAAAAAAAATCTTTAAAAAAAAAAAAAAAAAAAAAAAAAAAAAAGAAAGAATTTGTGATTACTGTAAGGAACATTAAAGGTGGACTTGAAAACTAAATGCTACAAAGAGTATTCATTATATTAAGCTGGGTTCAATCCAAGGACCTGTAAATTTCTGTTACAGAGAGAACCCGCACCCCAAGATTTTATCTATCATAAAATACCTTTGTATACTAAATAGATAACTGGATATAGATACATTTAACAAAATCAAATAAACTATATGCAGCTGGCAATAAAAAGAAAAGAAAGAACAATCTGAATAGTTCGGGCTTCACAGTTATTCCACTCACTCAGTATACACTCTGGAGGGAGCCAGAGACAGGAGACTTGAACTGTCTGTTCACTTAATCTGGTTTCCAGTTCCATGTGCCAGTGTAAGTATTTAGCCAGGGTTAGGGGAACTTTAGGGTATAAATACATATTTTTCATTAATACAGTCCTTGAACACAAGCTACATTTTACATGAGACCTCAAACTGAAAAAACAATGGTTTCAATGCTGGAGAAAAAATTGTGTTGAATTTATGAAACCAATACATCAATCTCCAACATGGAGACATCCTAAATAATTTTCAAGAGTATTTTCTGACCAAGTGCTTCATACCCTGATTTTAGTACTTGATCCTTTGTAAGGGATGGGAAAGGAGAGGAAAGATAGCAGACACAAACAAAAATGAAAAAATTTTTCAGCCTCTTTCTGAAATTGTAATAAGCAATCAGCTTGTTTGACTTCAAGTCTCCACATTCTCAATCTAAGCACATATGTATAAGCAAAATGAAAAATGCCTTATGGCATATTTTATCTAAAACAGACACTCCACCAGATGTTTAGGAATCTGCATACTGACGGATTTAAGATCTAGTCTAACATGGTGTATGTAAATGTGTAGTCACATTGTATGATGACTTCTTCTCCACATTTGCCATTTTTTCTCTTTCTATTCAGTGGTATATATATTCGAAAGACTCCAAAACCTAAAGAGAGCTATCTAAACTATAGATCAATATAAATTCTGAGAGCACAGGTAATACATGTACCAGTACTAAAAACCACATTTTAAATTTTATTTAAATAAATTAAATAAATAAATTTATTATATATAAAGTTATGTTACTATAACTTTGGCCAAAATAGGTCATTCCAGGGGCGCCTGGGTGGCTCAGTGGGTTGGGCCCCTGCCTTCGGCTCGGGTCATGATCCCCTCGTCGGGCTCTCTGCTCAGCGGGGAGCCTGCTTCTCTCTCTCTCTGTGCCTCTCTGTGCCTGCCTCTCTGCCTACTTGTGATCTCTGTCTGTCAAATAAATAAATAAAAATTTAAAAAAAAATAGGTCATTCCATAATATTTCTTATTTGAGTTTGCAGCATATTCAAGTATGTGTTCATCTCCGATAACAACGGTAGCATGTTAATTATCCTTCCTTAGGTATGAGACTTAAAATCCCAGCAGGGAAATACACTATACTCAAAAACATTTAATTCTCTTATTGACTTCAAAGAAATAGTATGTGTTTATTAAAAGAAAAAGCAAAGAACTTAGGGGACTTTACTATTTATGTCAGGTGATGTTCTCTTCCTAAAACAGCACGTTTAATTTGAATGTGTCCAGCTCAGGAATAAGGTCTTTATTGGAAAGCTATACTATTTTATTTGGGGATGCCATGAATTTCCAGAAAACTATGAACATGTATGATCTAACAAACACAGAAATACTTTCACAAATAGATTAGAAAACAGACTAATTTTGGATTAGCAATAAATTCAAATTATCCAAACCTGTCTTCTACTCCCTTTTACTTTATATTTTTAAAAATATCACAAGTTGCCTTTCTGGCAAATATATCTAGTCATAAGAATTTTGCACAAATTTGGGGCACCTGGATGGCTCAGTCAGTTCAGCATCTGTCTTCAGCAAGGTTTGTGTTCTCAGAGTACTGAGATGGAGCCCCATATCCAACTCCGCAGTCAGCAGAGAGTCTGCTTCTCCTTCTGCCCCTCCCCCTGCACGTGTGCGTACTCTCTCAAATAAACAAACAAGTAAATAAATAAAATATTTTTTAAAAAAGAAAGAATTTTGCTCAAATTTTCCTTAAAAATTCTGGAACCATAATTTAAAATTGAATCAATAACACTGATATGGATGTCCTCCTTTAACAACTATATCAGAAATTCAGGAATTAGTTCTCCTAATTGAGAGGTTAACGAGAAGTCAGATTCATTATAGCTGTATTCTGAAATGACCGACCCTACACAACGATTGAGAAATGAAATGAAAAAGGAGAGCTGGAGGAAAATCTTGAGCATGCTGACAAACACTTGAGAATCAGATGATATCTAAAGTGTAGTGCATAGCTCCATCTGGAAATAGCAAAAAAAAAAAAAAAAAAAAAAAAAAAAAAACAAGGACAACTTTCACAATGATAGTGGTATTTAACCAAAAGGTATATGAAAAGCATCTGTTAAAAGTTTTAAAGAAATATGTACATGCTTACTGTCCCCAGCACTAAAGATCTGACTTCAGTAGGGCACTTTTACTTCTGTAAAAGCTCCAAAATGATTCCGATATGTACGTCCAGTTTAGAAGCCTCCACACTAAAAGACTATTCAACTTGAATGTTAATTTCTCTAACCTCCCATTACTCTGCTTGGCGTATGAGGAGTATGTACACCTTCTTCCCACAATACTCTGTACCTTTCCCTAAGGATTAATTCAGTGCAGAGTTACATACTGAACTTCTGAAGAAATGTATCTAACAGGAAAAACCAACTCTGAGTTGAGTGGGCTGGGTATCAGTTTATAAACACTTTTTATGATGGTAAGAGCCCACTAACAAAAATGGAGGCCAACAGAAGACATACAGATGGCCAACAGGCACATGAAAAGATGCCCAATGTCACTAATCATCAGGGAAATGCAAATCAAAACCTCAATAAGGTATGACTTTACACCTGTTAGAAAAGCTATTATTAAAAAGATAAGAAATTAGTATTGGTGAGGATGTGGAGAATAAGAAGTCCTTGTGCACTACTGGTGGGAATGTAAACTGGTGCAGTCACTATGGAAAACAGTTTGCTCAGAAAACTGAAGATGGAACTACCATATGATGCAGTAATTCCATTTGTGGATATTTATTCGAAGAAAACAAAAACACTAATTTGAAAAGATATATGCACCCCCATGTTCACTGCAGCATTATTTACAATAGCTAAGACATGGAAACAACCTAAATGTCCATCAATGGATAAATGGATAAAGAAAATATGGCATGTGTATATGTATATAAAATGGAATATTTTTCATTCATTAAAGAAAAGAATGAAATCTTGCCATTTGCAACTACGCAGAGGGAACTTGAAGGCATTATGCTAAATAAGTCAGAAAAAGTTAAATTCTATATGAGCTCACTTACACATGGAATGTATTTTTTTTTTTGAGAGAGAGAGAGAATGCATACATGAACGTGCAGGGAGGAGGGGGGTGCGTGGGTGTTGGGAGGAAGAGAGACTCTCTTAAGCAGGCTCCATGCCCAGTGCAGAGCCAAATGCAGGGCTCAATCTCATGACCCTGAGATCATGACCTGAGCTGAACCCAGGAGTCAGACACTTAACTGACTGAGCCCCCAGGTACCCCTATATGTTGAATTTAAACAAAACAAAAAACACCCAAGCTCATGGATACAGAGAACAGACTGGTGGTTGCCTGAGGTGAGGAGTGGATGAAATGGGTGAAAAAGGTCAAAAGGAGCTAATTTCCAGTTATAAAATGAATAAGCCATGGGGATGTAATTAATGTATGGCATAGTGACCATAGTTAATAATACTATATTGCATATTTGAAAGTAGCTAGGAAAATAAATCTTGAAAGTTCTCATCAGAAGAAAAAGACTTTTATAACTATATGTAGTTATGGATGTTAACTGGACTTACTGTGGTGATCATTTTGCAATATATACAAATATTGAATCATCATGTATATGTGAAACTAATATATTATGTCAATTATTCCTTAATTTAAAAAAAAAAGACCCATGAAAAAATTTAATGGCCAGGTCTGGCTCATCTAAACACAATATAGTATTTGCTAGTAGGGCTGGAATCCAATGGTCTCAAATTTAAAAATAGTCAATTAGTGTATTTTTCAGGCACACAGTCAAATTATACTCTCCCAATGGACAATATTTCAAATTGAAAACTGACCACTACCAAAAACCTTAGAACTGCCTTTTTATTTCCTGCAGCTAGTGACAAGTTCACAAAAAGAAGTACCTTAATACTCATTCTTCTCCTCACTATTCAGCCTAGAGCTCTAATTCCTTCAAAAGGCTAAAGTCTGTACTCCTTAAGGATTAACAAAAGGGAAAAACCTTTCTAAAGCAATCATGTTACATTCATTTCAATCCTTAGAAAAATAGTTCAGAAGGCCTGAATATATACCAAAAAACCTGACTTTAATGGGAAATAGCTAAGCAAGAGCCATGGTTCTCTTTTATTTTATTTAAGATTTTATTTATTTAAAAGCAAGAGGGAGAGTGAGCACGAGAGAGAGCGCGCACCAGTGAGAAGAGAGGCAGAGGGAGAGAGAGAAGCAGCAGACTCCCCGCTGAGCAAGAAGCCCAATATGGGGCTTGATTCCAGGACTCCAAGATCATGACCAGAGCTGAATGCAGACACTTAACCAAATGAGCCACTCAGGCGCCCCAAAAGCCAGGTTCTTCAACTTGAGATCAGCCCTGAACCAAAAGGAATCCAACAAACACTTCCAAACTAACTCATCTATCAAACAATGTAACTCCAAACCTCAATGGCTCCAATTGCTCTGACTCAAATCTCTCTCTCCTCAAACCTTCCTGGAAACCAGGAGTTGAAACATAAGCTATCATGACCTCATTCTTTTCCAAAACCTTCAGATTTTGGCTTAACTCTTTAAAGTCTCTAAAGATATCTTTCAACTTAATTTCACAATGACCTGTACCTCATAGCTACTAACATTATAATATCAGCAATAGTTAACATTTATTGAGTAGTTACAACATGCTAGGCACTGTACTGAGTGCTTAATGTTCTTTATCTGATCTAATCCTCACCATAAGGTCAGTACTATTATTTACTTCCACATTACAGATAAGAAAAGAAGCTTAGTGTCGCCTGGATGGCCCAGTTGATTAATTGTCTGCCTTTGTCCCAAGTCATGGTCCTGGGTCCTGGAATGGAGTCCTGCACTAGACTCCTTGCTCACCAGGGAGTCTGCTTCTCCTTCTGCCTGCCCTTCTCCTTGCTTGTGCATGCTCTCTCTCTGACAAATAAAATTTTTCTAAATAAATAAATAAGGAAAGCACTTTATGACAGCGTATCTCCAACTCTGGTATGTATCATAATCAAAGAAAGAGCTAATGTTAAAACACAAGGCCCAACACAATTGTTCACAGATACTGCAGCTGCTGGTACAAGGACTACTGCTTTATAAAAAGGTAAAGAGAAGTAATACCCTCACCTTAGCTATCATTTTCTCATGCGAAATCACTTCTCTACAGAGTACTTCGGACAAAAGAGACACTTAGGACTTTAAAAAAACCTCCAGGGTCTGAAAGTTAAAAGATTTTTTCCCCTACTTCACAAAGGCCCCAGTATCACCAATGACATTAAGACAATGGAAATCTTGGGGTGCCTGGGTGGCTCATTGGGTTAAAGCCTATGCCGCCTTCAGCTCAGGTCGTGATCCCAGGGTTCTAGGATCGATCCCCGTGTTGGGCTCTCTGCTTTGTGGGGAGCCTGCTTCCTCCTCTCTCTTTCTCTGCCTACTTGTGATCTCTGTCTAACAAATAAATAAATAAATCTTTAAAAAAAAAAGACAGTGGAAATCCAAAAAAGGAAAATTAAGACCAGAACGACTGTAAAATTCTGCTCAAGGGCCTGTCACCATCCACATTTTACTTCTTCAGCCTAAAAGTGTTTTCTTTGGGTATCCTAGGGCAAGAGAAACAACATAAGAAAAAGGAGGGAGATTGTTTTGTAATACTAAAAAATCGAGGACAAGTTCTAAAAATATAATAGAATTTTGCCCTATGAACAGAAAATCTCTAAATGCTATAAATTCCTTCTGTCTGTCTCTCTTTTGTCACACTATCATCTATCTCAAAAGAGCCATTCCTCTTACGCAAGACTGACCCAAAGTCTATCCTTTCTCAGGTAGTTTAAACATTGATTACGTCAGTGTCATCTAGGATGAACAACTTCAGGTATAGGATTTGTTAAAAATGTCTCCTCAGTCTGCTGGGGAAGCTTCTTACTTGGATGGGTGCTGTCAGCCATGACTAAACTGTACCAAGAGAAATATATTTTAAAATATTAATATGGCTTGGCACCTTCCTGATGCTAATCCTTCCAGGTCCATCCCAATGGTACAACTGGGAAATTAACTGGAGAAAAGCAAGCTTCCCTCTGCTTTCTACTTTCAGATGCTCCTCCTCTACAGCTCTGCCATGCACAGACTCATTCTATACATATACACAGAGATAGAACATGTGCACACACACAAATAACTCTCGGCAGGAACCAAAAATCAAAGCCTAACCCCACGGTTTTGAAGTGAGCAAGTCCAATTTCCTTCTTTGTAGCCCCTGACACATGCTGGCTGGGAGCCGTCTGGATTTTTTTTCTGCCTTGTTCCTGCACCAGAAGGCTCTGCACTGCAGGTCAGGGGATGATAAGGAAATGAGCAGTGTAATTTCCAAGGCCTCTGAACACGGCCCTGTCAGCAGCTCTGGAGGCGGGTTACTCAAGCATGGCTTGAAGAGTGAAAACCACAGAGAGGAGTGCTCAGCCAGCCAGCAGTGGCAGGATCTCAGCTGTGTATGTTACTGCCACCTCCAGCCTGAAAGCCCAAGCCCTGCTGCCTCCCTGGATGAGCTCTGCTGGTAAAAGCTCTTATACCCAAATGGCAAAAATACAAATTCGCATTGGGGGAGGAAGATTAAGAACTGGGACTTAGATTTTTCCATGCACTCTTGTGTAGAAACAAAAAGCATTTAGTGCTCTTCCAGCATACACGAGATTGCACAGGCTGGTAAAACCACAATAGCATCCATCCAAAACACCCAACCCCACAGGAATATGGCCAGAAAGGAAACTTAATTTATATGAAATGTGAAATTCAATAGGCTACTTCAAGATTTTTTAAAGCCAATTTTCGGTCTCCTCCCTTCTCCAAATCCCACTATAAATATCAGGACCTTTAGAACCCATCACCAGCATGAAAATTTCCCAACCCAGGTTTGGATCTTCTTCTGAGTACAGTGCTCAAAATCTTAACCTACATGTTTATCTATTTATACTGGGCTTTCTGTATAGGGGGAATGTGGTTATATTTCAGCCCATTATTGCCTATGACAGACTGAGACATATTTTAACTTAAATCATGTTTTTCTCTCTTTCTAATATTTATTGAATGCTTCCTACTGAATGCCTCACACTGTTCAAAGTGTTTTATATGCGTTAACTAATTTAATCTCATAACAACCCTATGTAGTAACTACTGTTTTCCTCATTTCACAGTTGAAAAAACTGAGGTAGAGCAGTTAAATAACTTGCTCAAGATCACTCAGTAAGTGGCAAAGCTGGGAAACAAACCAGGTAGTCTGGCTCCAGAGTTTATACTCTTTTTTTAAAAAAGATTTTATTTATTTATTTGACAGAGAGAGAGAGAGATCACAAATAGGCAGAGAGGCAGGCAGAGAGAGGGGGAGCAGGCTCCCCACTGAGCAGAGACCTGATGCAGGGCTTGATCCCAGGACCCTGAGATCATGACCTGAGCTGAAGGCAGAGGCTTAACCCATTGGGCCACCCTGGCACCCCCAGAGTTTATACTCTTAACCATTAAGTTATAGATAAAAGTTGATGTGAAATTTAAGTTTAGAAAGAAAGCTAATGTTTTATGTCAGAAGTGGCTCCCAGTTCTCACCTTAAACAGAAAATTCACAATGGTTCTCAAATGATAAAGTATACAGCAATTATCTGGAGAGACTTCTGGAAGTTTTTGGGCCCGTACTCCTGAAACTTACTTAGCAGAACTGGGGTAGGGTCAAGAATCTGCATTTTGACACTCAGGTGATGTGATACACACGGTTTTATGGGAAACACTTTTAGGGACTCAATTGTAGATGGTAAACCGTAAAGTCCAAAGTGCAGGAAACTTCTCTGTTACATTCACTAGGACATACTGAGCACCAAGTATAATACCTAAGATCTAAAATGCACTCAATTGCCAACTATACCTCAATTAAAATTTTTTAATAAAAATAAATGCACTGTTAATATCCTGAATAAATGGTATTCAACAGTATATATCATGTCTTTATAAAACAGTTAATATCCCAATTCATTTAAGGTCTACCTACTAGTGATATGTCCAAGAAGCAATAGGGTTTTTTTCTTACCTGCAATTGCAAAAAAAGAGGGAACTGGCAATGCCTCAATGATTACAATGGAAATTTGGAATGCAATAATTCAGAAAACACACATATACACACAAACCAAGCTCAAAGCAGTTTAAAAGTAACTTTCCTTTGTTATATGTAACAAGATAATAGGATAGGCTTAACACCAGCTATAAATAGTTCTTTGCAAACATCATCATCATACCAAAGAAACCTAAACTCAAGGGCTCTTTTGTTTATTAAGCATTTACAATGTTAAAATCGGTATGAAAAATAGTGAAAACAGTTTCAAGAGTATCTGGGAATTTATATCCAATGTTTCTAAGGTAGTTTTTAGAATGGGAAAACAGAATCCCTCAGAACAACTGAAGACTTTTTAATAACCCCAGAGTAACCATATGCCCTAAGAACTTGGTCACCAAAAACCTGGTTTCTAAGCCTGGCTTTGCAACGGATTACCTGTGAGAGCCTAGGCAAGTCACATGACTTCCCTGGTCTTAATTTCTTCTTCCACAAAATAAGGAGATTGGACAAGATAATTTTTCTGTGGGCCCTCCTTGAATTACAACACCCAGATGGAAAACAGAGTTACTGAAGAAAAAATAAATTAAGATCAGGCTCTGTTGCATCTCTGTCCCACATAAATATCAACTTCTTTCAATTTTTCCCATGTAGGAAAATACTGGAGGGCATCTGGCTTCAGGAAGCATGGTTGACTGCTATGTCATCAATAGCTGAGAAAAACAGCTAGTGAAGGAGGAGGCTTTATGAGAGAAAACCTTGAATCAGAAGGGAAAAAAGAGACCTGACCTTGATTGGGCAATGAGGAATTGTAACACAAGAGAACTTAGCTGGAAGGCATAAACTAGGGCAGGAAAACAAAACCAAGGGCAGAGGAAGATGCTCTTAGAACACAGGATATGATAGCAAGCATGATCAGAAGGGGAAAGGGCAAAGAGCACACTTAATGGGGTTTTTTTGGTATCCTAAACTAAGGGGGGAAGTGGTAATATATGTAGCAGTCTGAGAGTAACGGAAGCTGAGACCCCAAAAACGGAAAGCAGAGTGCAGACTGTTTCTACCTTGCAAGGTCAAAAACAGCAGCTAAAGAGGCCACGGGAGCTTCTGGTTGCAAACTTGTAGATCCTTTAGCCACTAGAGCCTACTGGTTACTTTATATGATTTGAAAAAATCAGTCTCACCTTAAATTCCTGGTTTAAGCCCTTGATTCTGACAAGAGTCTGTACTGCAGGAGAGACTCAGCACAGATACATCACTGCCTTCTGTGGTTTGTACATTCTTTTTTTCTTGCCTGTCAGAGTGGCAATGCAAGCACTAAGCTCTAAGCTTGGAACATTCAGGCAAGGCACCCTTCTTCCCCCTTCCATCCCTAATTTAACAACCTTTCAATCAAACCAAAGGCAAGGGAACAGGCAGGAGCCGAAAGGCTCTGTCTTGTTTATTCCTCAACATTCCCGCCCTCATCTCTTCAGCTGGCAGGAAGCATGAGCAGGAGTGTTCAGTAACAATTCAGGGCAACCGCAGTTGCTAAGAGCCGTTTCTGGTCTCTCCTAGAACTCTGGGAAACAGCACAGTGAAACCTTCCAGAGAAAGGTGTGGTGGAGCCTAAGCAGGATCCCATGAAGGGAAATCCACATTCTTGGCTGATAGGAAATTCCCTCAGCCACAGCCCAAGATACTTAACTAGATGAGAAAGAAGGTCCTGAGGTGGATAATTTGAATACTCAAATCTCCCTCATTAGCTAGTGGTAGATACATGACAATTCTACCCTACAGCACAAACTATTTTCTCCAGTTTCCAAGGTGGGAGTGGGGAGGGAAGGGGCAGGTGGACATGGTTAGGGGGGAGACATCAGTCGAGACACTTCCCCAAGTTTTATAAGTTTTCTTCATGACAGCTCCCAGCTCAGATTATACAGTTCCCAGATTATATCAAAACATCTGTTTTGCTGTTTTAGTTCTGTTGGTATCCCCACATAGAAGAAACATTCCAAGCCAATTAAGGCATAGGCAAGCCCGTAACTCAGAGAGAAAATCTTAAGTTTTCAAAGACTTAGCATACAAGCTATAATAGTAATCATCACTGAGCCCCTCTTATACTCTAAACCCTGGAGTCCATATTTCCCAAAATCTGATCTGCTCTAAGATTCCTAGCCTTCTTCCCCCTTAAGTCTTCCCCTCCTCCCATTCTAGAAACACTCTCTCCCTGAACACTGTTTTCATCTCCTAGCAACTTCCTAACATTTACTTAAATAATTATTTCAATGATCAAAGGCTTTATGGAAAAGCACCCCTAGAAACACTGTTCAAAAAGGTTGAGGAAATAGGGAAAGGAACTAAGAAACCTGTTTTGGCTTACAGTAACATCAAACTGCAAAGCAACTTTCTGCTTCTGAAAGTATTTCCCAGCAGTTTTCTTTCTTCCCAAAAGTGAAGCAATCTCTCCCCCTTTTCTCTCTCATTCCATTGCCCTACTGTCAGTCTCCTTGGGAGACAAGGCTTATATATCACAGCTCCATTATAAAGGGGCAAACCTCCCTGACACCAAGGTGCTTTCCCAGCTGAATATACTGCATCTTTCAGCCCAATTATAATCTGAAGGGCAGCCACCCAACTGGTCACTGGACCTCCAAGAGAAAACAAGTTCCATTTGCTACTCTATTGGAGACTATCATAGACATTTAGACTTAAATCCAACATGAAGCTCAGCACCGTTAATCCTTTCACCTGCAGATGACTTTTAGGCCTACAAGACTGGGACATGAAATTAATAGTTCTAAACAGAAAGGAAAGATTTCATGTTCCTTTCACTCTCCAAAGTGGCCACTTTTCAGGGTTCCTGGGTGACTCCATGGATTGGGCAACCGCCTTCGGCTCAGGTCACTATCCCAGTGTCCTGAAATAGAGACCCACATCGGGATCCCTGCTAGGCAGTAAGCGGGCTTCTCCCTCTGCCTGCCCCTCCCCCTGCCTGTGCATGCATGCGTGCATACTCTCTCTGTCAAATAAACAAACAAACAAACTAACCCTAAAAAAAAGTGGCCACTTTTCAGCACAGGAATAACAGTGATTATGGACATGGATATATGGCAAGAGTTTATTGCAGCCAGATGTAGGGAACAGTCTAATGGGCCTGGAACAGAAGCAAGAACTGGTACTCCTAGGCCTCTTTAAAACAGTATTATCCATCTGTACCCCAGAGAAAATGGTAAATCACAGCCAGCACAGGACAAGCCATGCCAGTAGCCAGCTGGAACTTGATGCTGCTGAGGTGGACTACAGCATCTGTCACCTAAACACAGGCAGCTTTTCTTTGGCAGCTGCCTCCGGTGAAAGGGAATGAACCATTGTGTTATTAGTGGAAGAAAATTCACAGCCCTGTTACCAGGGAAGCCCAGATGTTGCTAAGAGCTACAGATGTGCCGGAGGCAAAGACCAAAATACCTACAGCAAAGAAAGCACAAGCTACCACTGGAATCCAGGCACGGAGAGGGCACCACCACACAAACATACACATGCAGCCTCTATTTATTAACACTTACATATGGAAATAGGTATTCCCTGTTGCAGCTGATGTAATTACAGAGAAACCAATTTATACTGCATCTGCTGGGATCAGCTGAAAGCAAAGGGTGAGCAAACACAGAGCGGAAAAATCAAGAGACAATGAAGAGCTCATCACCAGGCCAGCCGCTTTGCAGGAAATTGTAAGCTGCTGAAGTTTAAGGCAGCCTGAGCTGACCCTAGACTGACACCTCCTCTGCTCCAGCTCTGCAAGCTCTATTTCCTGAGACATGAACTAAGATCATCTTCCCAGAGGAGGAGAGCCCCTCCTGGGGCTGCTAGCACCTGTCCTTCCAACTCAAGCAGAAGGTAAGGTATCATTACACTGTTTGGTAGCTATTAAACCACCAGGACACTTTGATTACCAATAGCTGAGGGAGATACTTGGCCAAAAACTGTACCTTTAGTAGCCAAACAATCTCTTTCAAGGCCAAACATGCATAGCCACAACGCTAACTCGTAAGACCTGATTAAATACCTCTTAGTACAGTCAGTACCTCTTGCTCACTTCTTTACCTGCCCCTTCACTCTTTGGTAGGTACCAAAAGAACACTTGGCAGATATCATTCCATGAGACTTATTTAACCATTTCTCTTCCAGAAACCCAGCAGCACCATTTATTCCATTAAGACGAGCACTCAACTGAAACCCTATCATCAACTTACAAAGTTTATCAATGACTCTGAGGATAAAATACAAGCAAGCTGGCAGCCACATAAAGGTTGATGCCCATGTCCAGCAACAAGTGTCTGAGGGTGGGACAAGGACAAGGTGGCAGGTTCTCCAACTTAAAGAGAAAATTCATTCTACCAAGTAGCTGCCCGCAACAATAGATATTCTCCAAAATGTCCAGGCCTGCTGTTAATGAATCTGTAGAGAATCCCCTAATTATGAACAAAACCACATTATCATTACCAGCTGCTCTGACCTTGTAATTGGTCATTACCCACAAACTAATGAGCCTCCCACAGAGTGCACAAAGCATTTGGTGGTTAGTCCAGGGCAGTTCTGACTGGCAGTAGGCAGCCAGATCTGGCCACCTCTTACCTTTTCAGACTTGACTTTCTTTAGCGGGCGACACTCATTCTCCCCTTCCTCTGGCTCCGGTTTAGCTCCCAAAGGATTGAGCGCTGCCCCAGGCTCAATAGCTATACTCCCAAGTGGCTCCACAGCTCCTGTATCCACCCCTGCACTTCCATCATACTGACCAACCCGTCCTCCCAAGGGAACTGGCTGGAGGACCCCAGGATCCTTTTCTGAACAAGTCCCCACTCCTTCGCTTCTCTCCTTCTTGCTCTTAGATGAGCTGTTCTCCTTCTCCTTTTTGGAGCCGGCTACACTGCGGGATGCCTTAGCCGCCTTCTCTGAGCCCTTGGGAGCAATAGCAGCAACCAGGCTTCCTGCATTGGCACCATCTCCTGAGCGTCCCTGCACCTCTTTCTTGCTAGCTGCCCCCTCACTTGGAGTGAACAGGGAAGTCCCTGGAGTGGGTTTGCTAGTGTCTTTGCCACTCTTATTCCTTTTGGATTTTGATTTGCCTTCCTTCCCTTGAGGACCTGGCACTGGGGTCACAAACTTGATGTTGTCTGGTAGTGTGGCCACAGCATTGGGAGCCGGTATCCCCACCTCCTTTGAGCCTGACATTTCCAGTTTCTGCTGGTCCTTTTCCAGATCGGCGTCCAGGTCAATGATGAGATTCCCTACTCCAATGTCCCATTCATCCCCACTGTCGTATGTCTCAACCGGGTTTGCATCCACTCCTTTCCCTCCGGAGGCTCCACTGCTCAAGGACATCTTAGAGTCAACGTCCCACCTCAAGATTCAAGGCTCTTCCTTGCCCCCAGCTTTCCTATTTTCAGCTTCAGCTATGTTCTCAGACCTGTCACATTGGTCAGTACATGCCCAGTGGACAACATCATTGCTGGAAAAAGAAAATTTAAAGAGCTGTTAAAGGAAACAATACAGGCAAGGAGACAGCCTGAAATAAACTCCCACACAAAACAGACTATTCCTAGGGGGCTATCACATCACAATGGACAAGACAAACAGGTTCAATAGTATTTCTAACCAAGTCACATTGGACCAGGGAAAAGTTAATTCCCGCTCCATCTCCCCAGGGGAGAGTACAGTATTTCCAATTGCCCGGAGAGTCTGTATAAGTCTTAACTACGGGTCCTTTAGAGTTAGTTTCCCATTCCCCAGAGACTAATTCTACTACCACCGCCAGCTGGCAATCCTCCCTCAATCAATACAGGCCCTGGCACATAACAGATTCAAGCTCTAGCACAACTGTACTCATATCCCCTTTCTCCTTGCTTCTTCTTGAATTATCAGAGACTCAGAACATGGACTTGCAAAGGCTGTAAAAGCCCTCTATTAACAGAGTCTGTCCCTACTAAAAATAAAAAGGATTCCTTGTCATTCTACTGTTTTGGGGGGAAAAATCTTATTATGGATAAGAGCGAAAGAGAAAAAGCAAGCAGAACGAGAAAAAATATAACATTAGGATAGAGGCCAAATATCGCAACTAAAGGAGGCAATCATCAGAGAGGACTCAACTACTCAGCTTAATTTCAGTTAAATAAGCCTTATTCATCTCAAGGTTTCAAATTATGTCCAAATAGCATAATGCACTGTAACCTTTCCCACGTCCCCCTAAAATATCTACGAAGACAAACACACACATAAACACACACACAAAAATTGTACCCTGACTAAACACTTCTAAAACCCCTAACACCGGAGTATGAAATAACTCTTCACAATTTTATATAAGATTGTTGGCATGGTGGGGCACCTGGATGGCTCAGCCATTAAGTGACTTTGGCTCAGGTCATGATCCAGGGTCCTGGGATGGAGCCCCACATCAGGCTCCCTGCTCGGCGGGAAGCCTGCTTCTCCCTCTCCCACTCCCCCTGCTTGTGTTCCCTCTTTTGCTCTCTCTCTCTCTCTGTCAAATAAATAAATAAAATCTTTAAAAAAAAAAAAAAAAGATTGTGGGCATGGTATTGATAAATACCAAGGTCTCACCACATGAAACAGAGATTGGCTAAAAAAAAGCGGGGACAAAACAATTTGTAACACTCCAGTCTCCCAGCTCATGAGACTTTGAGAGTGTACCATCTAGAAAACCTGGCAGTCAAGAAACACCACCCAGATATTACTTTATGACAAAGTGAAAGAGTTCTGTTCTTGCTCACTCCCCTGTCCACCATCTTTCTATATCTATTTAGAAAAGAATGCTCATAAGATAAGAGAGCAAAGAGCAAACCAGTATGGCACAATGAATCCTATAAAGTGGATTTCCAACAGTAAATGCTACGGATAGGACAGAGACACGACAAATTTTAATTTTTCACCTACTCTCTCGAGACAACATCAAAGAACCAGGGTGCAGTTACAAGAGAAGATATCAGAGCTCCTGGGTGGCTCAGTTGGTTAAGCGACTGCCTTTGGCTCAGGTCATGATCCCAGAGTCCTGGATCAAGTCCTGCACCGGGCTCCCCACTCAGTGGGGAACCTGCTTCTCCCTCTCACTCTAATGCTCTGCCTACTTGTGCTCTCTAGCTGTCAAATAAATAAATATTAAAAAAACAAAACAAACAAACAAAAACAAAAGAAGATATCCTCCAAGACAGCAGAGCTGCCCCAAGTGAATGCTTGCTAGTAACTGGGATTTAAGAGAAAAAGGTGTGCAAGTTAATTTGCCATTTAGCTGTAGATCTGAGGGAAAAAATACATCCTTTACACAAGTAGAGAGCTTAGTACCATTAGGAACAACTATTGCTGGCATTGAGTCTACAGAGATCCTACTTCGTAAAAGGAAGAGCAATCTGTCGGGGGGTGGGGCGGGGGCAGCATGATGTGGGAACTATGAAAAAATGCCACCCACAAGGTAAAGGAAACATTATCCCTGAAGTCAGAGAAATGATACCTCTGAAAATATCAAGAATTTTATTTATTTTTTAAAAGATTTATTTTATTTATTTGAAAGAGACAGACCAAAAAAAGAAAGAAAGAAAGAAAGAGACAGACAGACAGACAGAGAGAGCATGAGTGGGGGGAGTGGGGGAGAAGCCGACTCCCTGCTAAGCAGGGAACCTGACATACGACCTGATCCCAGAACGCTGGGATCACGATCTGAGCTGAAGGCAGATACTTAACCGACTGAGATACCCAAGTGCCCCAAATATCTGGAATTTTAAGGAAATTTTTGTTGAAATGTTTGGAATTCTCAATACCACCTAAGAAGACTTGGCTTCCAGTAAATATTAGTATAGCACACCTTTGTTCATTCATTAAAAAAAAATTGTATTTATTACCTACTAGTGCTAGGCTCTAAACTAGGTGCTAGGAATACAGCAGTGAATAAGTGAGTAAGGCAGTGGAAAATGGCACTGGAAATAATTCTATTATGAAGGACGAGTATTTCTAGAAAAGGGAATGCCAACTGAATCTGCACTATAGTGCATCATTAAAGCATAGTTCTTTCCAACATCATAATTTATTACTGCTGCAATCTTTGCAATTGTGGCAAGGCTTAGAAGATAACACATTCACATTCACCTAAAACTCACCCACTTTCCTCCCAAGCTGCCATATCACCAGTATGTAATTTAACCATTAAAATAACCCGATGTTTGTTTAACCTCAGAAAAACAAAACTTTCAAGATTTTCCTCTAAAGAACAAAACAAATGAACACAACCTTCCTCTAGAAAGCAGGAATATGATGGAACAGAGACTACTGGGGAAAGAATATAAAGTACATAAAAATGACAGTACTCAGAGAGCTTATGACAGTTCTCACTTTACTGTACTGGATGACCTGTCATATGGAGCAAGATAAAAGAAGCATGCCCATAAGGAAAAGACAGCATTAAGAAGAAAATAGGCAGAAATGAAAGGATATGAACTTAAGACAAAAGGATATAAGGATATGACTTTTTTTTTAAAGATTTTATTTATTTATTTGAAAGAGAGAGATCACAAGTAGGCAGAGAGACAGGCAGAGAAACAGAGAGAGGAGGAAGCAAGCTCCCTGCTGAGCAGAGAGTCCCATGCAGGACTCACTCCCAGGACCCTGAGATCATGACCTGAGCCGAAGGCAGATGCTTAACCCACTGAGCCACCCAGGCACCCGAGGATATGGCATTTTTTAAAAAAGGAAGAAGGAAACAAAAAATGCACTACCTATTAAAATTCACAGAAATATCAAGAAAGCACAGAACTGAAACTGTGGGAAACGATTTAGTAAACTACAAGAAAACTTGAGATATTTTCCTAGAACGTGAAGAAAAAGGACAGCAAAAAGAAAATGAGAGGAATGTTGAGAGATATACCACCATTTAATAGCAGTGAAAAGAAAACTGAGGAACAAATGGGAGGTAAGCAACCCATTAAGACATAACAAATGAATAGGATCTTTATCTGAAAAAGATCCTGCATGCAGACTGAAAAGGATTACTGCTCTTTCAGCAAAACCCATTTTTTAAAAAAGATTTTATTTATTTATTTGACAGAGAGAGAGCTCACAAGTAGGCAAAGAGGCAGGCAGAGAGCGAGGAAGGGAAGCATGCTCCCCAGTGAGCAGAGAACCTGATTCGGGGCTCGATCCCAGGACCCTGGAATCATGACCTGAGCCGAAGGCAGAGGCTTTAACCCACTGAGCCACCCAGGTGCCCCAGCAAAATCAATTTAAAAAAACAAACTTACACACATTCTGGCAAAATTTTCTAATTATAAGGACAAAAATTGGGCCAACCTCAGGCTGCTCTACAATAGTAAATGTTAAAAAAGAATGAAAAATCTACAGAATTTGAAGAAAAAAGTTAGTCAAGTCTTACACAAAGTCAAGTTGTTTGTCATGTATAAAAGTAATAGGGGCACCTGGGTAGCTCAATCAGCTGGTCGTCCAGCTCTTGGTTTTGGCCCCGGTCATAACCTCAGGGTTGTGGAATGGAGCCTGTGTCAGGTGCTCAGTACACAGTCTGTTTGTCCCTCTCCCTCTGCTCCTCCCCTAGTCCCCTGCTCTTGTGTGTGCTCTCTTTCTCTCTCTCTCAAATAAATACTTTAAAAAAAGGGTAACAAATTTTCAGTTATGTAAAACACGTATATATCTGTCTTGTTAAAAAACTATCTAAAGCCCTAAAATCATTTCAGTAGCATGAATGTTAATAATTCTTGTCAACACAAATACCAACTGAATTTTGTAATCTAAAGAGTAAAACTGGATGAAGATATTAAAAATTATTCCTGAAAAAAATCTGAGATAAAATCAATGCCTATAATAATGTAGAACCCAAAGTTCAGCCTTACTACTAGCAAGAAAAGACACTTCCTCAAATTCCTCTTGTCCCAATTCTGTATGTCCTGGCAAATTGTTTTGTTTTTTCCTAGTAAACAAGATATACTGCCATTATTATTATTTTTTTAATGTGATTCTTCTCAAAGGGGAGCTGGAGATGAAAATTTGAACATCTGGTAGTCTGTGATCATTTCCAGGTTCTGCATTTTAAGTGATATTCATTAAACAGAAAGATGTCCAAGAGTATACTGAAAGATCAAAAAGCCATTTTTCATAAGAGCAAAGGTCTTACAAATACAAAGATTAAGATATTCCTTAGTTTGGAAAGGAGAATACCAAAGGGAGACAGGTTGGTGAGCTTCAAGTATCTGGTTGAAATGTGGGAGAGAGAAATTATCCTGTGATGCTGAGGGTAGAAAACAGGACAAGTGAATAGAAGTTACAGAATTGACAGATCGTTTGGGACACGTGGGTGGCTCAGTCTGTTAAGCACCTGCCTTTGGCTCAAGTCATGATCCCAGGGTCCTGGGATCAAGTCCCACCACCAGGCTCCGTGGCTCAGCGGGGAGCCTGCTTCTCCCTCTGCCTGTCTCTCCCCCTGCTTGTGCGTGCTCTCTCTCTCTCTGACAAATAAATAAAATCTTAAAAAAAAAAAAAAAAAAAGACAGATGTTTTAACTTAGGAAGAAATTCAGTTATTTCCAACAATAGCCCACAATGCTTAATGAAGCCATATCTTTATCACTGAAAATAGTGAGCAGAAAAAGCATAATCATCTGTCAAGCAAATAACATTAAGAATTCCTCTATGTGTGGTAGGGGGTAGTCTGGATATGCCTAGGGCCTTTTTCAAATCTGTAATTCTATTAAGGTATCTACCAAAAAGTGCTTTCCTTCCTAGAAAACCAGCCAGCATTTCTGGACCAGGATACAAACAAAGAAAACATATCCTGAGGACTGATCTTTAGTAGTCCCAATGTTCTTTTGAGAGTTACTGTCCTATTTTTAAGGGTATTAAGAGTTTTCATAAGTAGTACTTTTAACCAGGTGACTTTTCAGAAATCCAGTCTTCCAAACCTCACAGGCTTCACAGTAACTTTGGTGGTACATTTCCAAAGATAAATTGTAAAATTGCCAAGGATTCTTTAATCAGCCTGACTGCAGCAGCCAAACCACTTCCCATCTGCTCCCTACAGCTTCCCTGGCTTTAGACTGCTAATAATCAATTCTCTGACAGGTCATTGCAGAGATGTTTAACCCCAGGAGGTAGGGCAACTAACATGCTTGCTGGAAATGAAAAGCACTGACCTCTTGCTTCCATGGCAGAGAAACTGCAGAATGAGGAGAACCAATACCTTAGAGAGACCACAAGCCACTTTCAACTTGAGAGCTTCTGTAAATACTTTCCTCCCTCTTCTCTCCCTCTGCCTAAATGTACTGCACTTCCTCATTTAGGACCACATTTCACCAGATTCTGGAATTACTTGTCAGTACCATTCATTATCTGTTCCAGCACCTGATCGCCAACAACTCCTATCTGCACGAATATAGCTAAGGAACTAAGATAGGCCATGCTAATCATTCCCCATATCCTGTACCTATACCAGCAAAAATTGAAATCCCAGTTTCTTCTCTAGAACCCAATTCCATCTCTCAAACTCCAAGCCCACAGACTAGTTTGCAATCACATATTTTGGGTCATTGTTTACTTTTTTAAGGCACATGCCAAACATCACGCTACTTTCCTACCTCAGGAATGTACAAGAACTTCAAGATGGCTGAGAATAAGAGTCTTCATGTGAGGTCTCCCCACTGCCCAGAGGACATAAGCAGCAACTGACCCTACTGATGTTCAAACATAGTAAGTACAGTACTTCTCCCTAGAGGACTATAAAGAGAGAGTATCTCTTTAAACTGCCAACTACCCACAGATAATCTGATCTAAGAAGCAAATAGTCCAATGCTGTTGTACTCTAAGTTTATCTGTCTACCCCTCTTCTTATGGGTTTTGGATCAATCTTCTTATAGGCTTTATCATGAGTGAGAAGCAGCTGTATGTAGGTATAATCTGCTTGGGACCATACAAGTCATACACATTTAAACATGAGAGTGATCTGTCTGGCTAGGTAGTTCCCTCCAAAAGCTGTATGGTAAAAAAAAAAAAAAAGAAAGAAAGAAAGAAAGAAAAAATGCTATACCCAATTTTAAGAAGATAGCATGGTCTAGAAAATAAGCACTGAACTTAGAATCAAGATATGATTTCTGGGGCACGTGGCTGGCTCAATCAGAAGAACATGCGACTCTCGATCTTGGGGTTGAGAGTTTGCCCCATTTTTTTAGAGATTATTAAAAAAAACTTAAAAAAAAAGTGATTTCTGGGGGTACCTAGTTGGCTCAGCAGTACAGTATGTGACTCTACTTTTTTCTTTTTTCTTTTTTTTTAAGATTTATTTATTGGGGCACCCGGGTGGCTCAGTGGGTTAAGCCTCTGCCTCTGGCTCAGGTCATGATCTCAGGATTCTGGGATGGAGCCCTGCATGGGGCTCTCTGCTCAGCAGGCCCCAACCTGCCTCACTGCCTACTTGTGATCTCTCTGTCAAATAAATAAATAAAATATTAACAACAAAAAAAGATATATTTATTTGAGAGTGTGTGGAGGTGAGGAGGGGGCGATCTTAAACAGACTTCACACTGAGTATGGAGCCTGACTTCAGGCTCAATCTCACAATCCTCAGATCATGACCTGAAACCAAGAGTCGAATGCTTAACTACACCACCAAGCACCCCATTTTTTTTTGTTAAGGCTGATTTACTGGAGCATCTAGGTGGCTCAGCTGGTTTTAACATGAACTCTTTTTTTTTTTTTTTTAAGATTTTATTTATTTGACAGACAGAGATCATAAGTAGGCAGAGAGGCAGGCAGCGAGAGGAGGAAGCAGGCTCCCCACTGAGCAGAGAGTCCAATGCGGGGCTCGATCCCAGGACCCTGGGCCCACTAGGCCACCCAGGTGCCCCCTAAGAAGAACTCTTGATTTTGGCTCAGGTCATGTGATCTCATGGGTCATGAGATCGACGCCCCAGTCAGCTCTATGGTAGGTGGGGAGTCTGCTTCAGATTCTCTCCTTCTGAACCTTCCCTGCAACTCTAAAATAAATCAGTCTTTTGAGAGAGAGAGAGAGAGGAAGCACGAGCACATGGAGGGAGAGGGAAATCGTGAATGTCAAGCAGACTCCCTGCTGAGCAAAGAGCCAGAGGTGGGGCTTGACCTCACCACCCTTAGATCTTGACCTCACCCAAAATCAAGTTGGAAGCTTAACTGACTGAGCCACCCAGATGCTCCCTAGAGCATGCTACTACTCTTGATCTCAGGGTCATGAGTTTGGGCCTCATATTGAGTGTAGAATTTACATAAAGGAAAAAAAAGAGAGAGAAAGATGTGATTTCTGGACTCAAATTTTCACTGACCCTAAGCCAAGTTGCTTCATTAAATATTCTCATTTATCAAATGGAGCAAGCGTCATTCCATGAATTCTAAGCATATTATAAGCATACAAATTGAAAAATGTAAGACAACTCAAAAATATAAAATGACCCAAATATTCTTACATTGTTCTAGTGTCTGAACTTAAAGTGTCTGCACTGCTTCACAATTAGATTTTATACAGAGTATCACAGTATTTAAACAGAAAAAAAAGGAAAAATGTTTAAAATTTTTTTTACAAAATTATATAGTACTGATATTAACCTAAGTTCTATGAAAGAAAAATGGCAACCCATTTTCTTCTTTCTTTTTTTTTTTTTAAGATTTTATTTATTTGACAGAGAGCACAGAATGGTAGAGGGAGAGAGAGAAGCAGGCTCCCCACTGAGCAGGAGGTCCAATGAAGAACTTGATCCCAGGACACTGGAAGCATGACCTGAGCTGAAGGCAGATGCTTAAATGACTGAGCCACCCCAATGGCCTGGCAATCCATTTTTCTTCCATGAACTCAGCAGTCTGAATTTTCTCTTTAGGATACTCCTTAACTTCAGGTGTGGCTCAAAACCCTACACTACAATGACAAACTCTGTTTTCCTTCAAAAATCCTCTAGGGCAAAGGTACCCATCTCAAAACTCTCTTTTATCACCTGTTCCTATCCACTAGGTTGTTGACCCCACTGATAGGACCAGGGGTCCTAATAGACCAAATCTGAATTGTGTGAGATTCATGGGTCTGATGCCCCAGGGAAAGGTCAATAAACCAATGGGAGTTGCTACAAGAAAACTGTATTATACCATCTTCCCTCAATTCCAGAGGCCTTCCTGAAATCAGTTTGTGCTAGCCAGCCCCTGGTGAGGCTAGTACAACATTTAAACCACCCTCAGTGGCTCTGAGCTTTACCCAGCTGGAAGAACAGGTATCTCCCTCTCCACCTGCCACACTTCACAGCTCACTTATCAACTGAATTTCCACCTAAGGCTTTAACGAGAAACAATCAACTTTCCTCTGGGCCTCTCCCTTAATTTATTACATTAATTACTGTAACAAAGGAACTGTGTCATCTCCTCAAGTACCATAGCTCTAAGCTTATATCTCCAATGGGGGATCAGATAAAGAACAGACTAACAATGCCAATTTGAGAAGACGGATCCAATTCAACAGGGCTCATCTGACCATGTATCACCTAAGGACAGAAGAGTAAAAAGTATAGCATCTCTCTGTCCCTAAGTGTTTTATGCTACATCTCATGAACACTTTTATGGTCCTCACAGGCTGCTGTTCTCTGACAAAGATTATGAGGCTTGACCTGTTTCATTTCACAGAAGCAACTGACACTTCCACCAGGACACAGCTATTCAACAGGGCTCAGGCTTAGAGCCTTGGTGTTTGCTGATACTGCTTTGTGCCAGCATACATCTCACAATAGGCTAAACAGCATACCAAATATGTAAATAGTTCAGTCCCAGCTCTACAGGGATTCATTCGGTGGAACCAGTGCACAGAGAACTTTTTTTTTTTTTTTCAAAGATTTTATTCATTTATTTGACACAGAGAGATCACAAGTAGGCAGAGCAGCAGACAGAGAGAAAGGGGGAAGCAGGCTTCCCGCTAAGCAGAGAGCCCGATGCAGGGCTTGATCCCAGGACCCTGAGACCATAATCCGAGCTGAAGGCAGAGGCCTAACCCTCTGAACCACCCAAGCTCCCGTCCACAGTCCACAGAGAACTCTTATCAAGACCTATGGGTGGGCGCCTGGGTGGCTCAGTGGGTTAAGCCGCTGCCTTCGGCTCAGGTCATGATCTCAGGGTCCTGGGATCGAGTCCCGCATCGGGCTCTCTGCTCCGCAGGGAGCCTGCTTCCTCCTCTCTCTCTCTCTGCCTGCCTCTCTGCCTACTTGTGATCTCTCTCTGTCAAATAAATAAATAAAATCTGTAAAAAAAAAAAAAAAAAAAAAAAAAAGACCTATGGGTAAGTAGGCCAAGAAGCAGAAGGCAAAGATCATCTAAATAATAAAGCTCCACTAATCCCCTTTCCCTAATTGGAGGACTGTACAGCTTTTATAATTTAGTTTGACTCCCCAGAAGTAAACTTTCTATGCTAAAGCGAAAGAGGTGCTCGAATTCTCAGGAAAAAAGTGAATAGTGGAGATGGCTAGGAATCAGATCTAAGAAATCAGCCCTCCACACAGAACTGTTGCATGAAAGCTTTTCTCTATGTCAATCATCTATCTATAAAATATGTGACAATGTGGGAGAAGTTCATGGGCACAAGGGAAAGGAAATAACCCAAGAATTTCTCAGGAAATACAAGGAATTACCTTCACTTTTTATAGACCTCACCTCCCTTCCTAAACTGTACACAAGAGCTACTATGCTTTTGTAACTCTAAAGAGCAAAGAAAAACTCTCTATCAAAAGGTACTATTCACTGTTAGCCATTAAAAAATGGTGGAATCCACATATACACCCATAAGGCTACCCAATACTTCTTCAGTCCTAGCTCATGTCCACACTGTCCTTTGCACCACACTCTTACCTTACTGCCTCATGGCTTTTACCTGAAAGGTATTCCCTGTGCACATTCTACCTCCCAATGTGTGGAATGACTTGATTAATATTTGTTTCCTCCATTCGAATGCAAGCACCCTGAGGGCAGGGACTATTCTTTTTTGCTCACCACTGTATCTTAATAACAGTGTTTGGTTTACTGTCAGCCCTCAATAAATATTTTGGTCAATAAATGAGGGAGGGATGGACGCCTGGGTGGCACAATTGTGGTTGGGCAACCAACTCTTGATTTCAGCTTGGGCTGTGATCTCAGGGTCACGGGACAGAGCCTCATGTTGGGCTCTGCGCTTAGCTCAGAGTTTGCTCGAGATTCTCTCTCCATCCCTTCTGCCCCTCCCTCTCGTGCTCTAAAGTAAATAAATAAATCTTTAAAAATATATATATGAATAAATGGATGGGTGGATGGATGGATGGATGAATGAATGAATGAGGGAGTGAACACGGCTTTCTTCTCAAAAGGCAGAATCGTAATTGTGTCCAGGATGCCCTTTCTCCTCCCTAGTCTTACTTCAATTTCATTTGTGTCTAGTTACAAACTGTCCCAATTACCTGACAGTCTTCAAACTTACTAAAACAGAATATGGATTCCTCTCTCTAGGAGGAGTCTAGGGGAAATGTTAGGAAACAAAACAGTCTCCACATTTCTTTCTTTCTTTTTTTGGAAAGATTTTATTTATTTATTTGACAGAGAGAGAGACAGAGAGAGGGAGAGAGAGCACAAGCAGTGGAGGTGGGAGAGGGAGAAGCAGGCTTCTGGCTGAGCAGAGAGCCCAAAGCTGGGCTTGATCCCAGGACCCCAGGATCATGACCTGAGCCAAAGACAGACGCTTAACGACTGAGCCACCCAGGTGCCCCTCCACATTTCTTAAAATACCTATGTGCTCCTAAGTGTTCTCTTAACCTTCAAATAGTTTTATCCATACACAACGCAGATGCTCCCCGAAATAGGGCTAGTACACAAATCAGGTGTTCTGGACATAACTGACTCCTGAGAACCCTCATGTATATACTTAAATGTATAATAAATTCTATCAGACTTTAATCACTAATTTTTCACATTTTAAACATCTATAAATCAAAGATGACAGAAGTCAGAAAAATGGTCATGTCTGTGGGGTTGGTGGTTAATGACTGGGAAGAAGCATGAGGGAATCCTGTGGGGCTGGAAATGTTCTAGATCTTGAACTGGATGGTGGTTATATGGGTGTACAAATATGTAAGAATTGAGTTGTACACTTAAGATTAGTGAACTTAATGTACTTTATTACATGCACATTATATCTTTTTTTAAAAAGCAACACAGTAGGGCGCCTGGGTGGCTCAGTGGGTTATGCCGCTGCCTTCGGCTCAGGTCATGATCTCAGGGTCCTGGGATCGAGTCCCACATCGGGCTCTCTGCTCAGCAGGGAGCCTGCTTCTCTCTCTCTCTCTGCCTGCCTCTCTGCCTACTTGTGATCTCTCTCTTCAAATAAATAAATAAAAGCTTTAAAAAAAAAAAAAAAAAAAACAACACAGTAGGGACGCCTGGGTGGCTCAGTTGGTTAAGCAGCTGCCTTCGGCTCAGGTCATGATCCCAGCGTCCTGGGATCGAGTCCCACATCGGACTCCTTGCTCAGCAGGGAGCCTGCTTCTCCCTCTGCCTGCCATTCTGTCTGCCTGTGCTCGCTCTCTCCCCCTCTCTCTCTCTGATAAATAAATAAAATCTTTAAAAAAAAAATAAAAATAAAAAGCAACACAGTAAATATCTATGAACAAAAGAGCTGCATTACTAGATCATGTTCCTGGTCCTAAAGCAGCATTTTATGCAATCATGGTAAAAGGGAATCATGGCATTAATCTGCACAGGCTAGGATATTATGGCGGAATGATAAGGAAAAGAAAAAAAAAAGGAAAGGAAGAAGCTAACTAATTAAGCATTATTCTATGTTTGACTATATTGTGAGATTTACAAATCCGTTGAAGAATCTGAAAAAACTGGGATGCCTGGGTGGCTCAGTTGGTTGGACGACTGCCTTTGGCTCAGGTCATGATCCCGGAATCGCAGGATCGAATCCCACATCGGGCTCCTAGCTCCATGGGGAGTCTGCTTCTCCCTCTGACCTTCTCGCTCATGCTCTCTCTCACTGTCTCTCTCTCTCAAATAAATAAATAAATCTTTAAAAAAAAAAATCTGAAAAAATTAATGACAGTGATGTAACAAGCCAAAATAAAGAATGTAATTAATGATATTAAATCATGGACAAAACAAAAATTGTACAAGAAAACTTAACAGCAATATACTAAATGGCCCAACAGTGAATAATATGTACTTAACACAATGAGTACATATTTAACCAAAAATGTGACACAACTATAGTAAGACAATTTAGTAAAGAGAGGACAGCAGAAAGCATGTTGTTATTTTGACACAGGAGTAAATCTAAGAAAAAGACTAAAAAGGAGTGCCTAGGTGGCTCAGTGGGTTAAGCCTCTGCTTTCGGCTCAGGTCATGATCTCAGGGTCCTGGGATCAAGCCTCATATTGGGCTCTCTGCTCCCCTGGGAGCCTGCTTCCCCCACCCCCACCTCTCTGCCTACTTGTGATCTCTCTCTCCCTATCAAATAAACAAATAGAATCTTAAAATTAAAAAAAAAAAAAGACTAAGAAGTATAAAGCTGTTACATATAGGGAGTAAGACTTGGTGGTGTCTTGCCAAAATGTCTTATCAAGGTAAAAAAAGTAGATTACTGATTTTCATTAAAAGCCATAGTGGTACTTGATTTTCAATATAAAGCTTATGGAAAGACAAAAAAGAAAAGCCTACATATTAATTTGATAAATAAAACACATTTTGGAATAATTACATAAAAAGGATATACTCCCTCAAACATCCCTGGATTTCCTTAACAGGTTATCATAAGGGGTACCTCGGTGGCTCATCTGGTTAAGTGTCTGACTTTGGCTCAGTTCATGATCCCAGGGTCCTGGGATGGAACCCTGCATTGGGCTCCCTGCTCAGTGGGTAATCTGCTTCCCCCTCTCCCTCTGGCCCTACCCTTGCTTGTGTTCTCTCTCTCTCTCACTCTCTCTTAAATAATAAAATCTTTTTAAAAATAGGTTATTGGGGCGCCTGGGTGGCTCTGGGTTAAGCCTCTGCCTTCAGCTCAGGTCATGATCTCAGGGTCCTGGGATCGAGCCCTACGTTTGGCTCTCCCCTTCTCTCTGCCCCTTACCCCCCTCATGCTCCCCCTCTCTCACCATCTCTCAAATAAATCAATAAAATGTTTTTTAAAAAATTTTATGGGAGGGGCGCCTGGGTGGCTCAGTGGATTAATCCTCTGCCTTCAGCTCAGGTCATGATCTCAGGGTCTGCCTGTGTCTCTGCCTACTTGTGATCTCTGTCTGTCAAATAAATGAATAAAATCTTTAAAAAAAAAAATCTTATGGGAGATGGAATGACAGCAGAAATGAGGTTAGGTATGGCTATAAAAGGGCAATGTGAGGGATCTTTGTGGTGATAAAACTGCTTTGTATCTTGACTATGGTGGTAATAAAACGGCAGAGAACTAAATATATACACTCAAATGAGTACAAGTAAAACTGAAGAAATCTGAACAAGATGATTAGATTTTATCAATGTCAGTATCTGGTTGTGATACTGTATGGTAGTTTTGCAAGATATGACTATTGGAGGAACCTGGGTAAAGGCTACAAGGGATCTCTCAATATTATTCTTGTTACTGCATGAGACGCTACAATTACCTCAAATTTAAAAGTTTTAAAAATCATTGAAACAAGGGCATCTAGGTAGGTCAGTTAATTAAGCGTCTGACTTCATTTCGGCTCAGGTAATGATCTCACGGTCGCTACCGTGAGATCTCTCACGGAGCCCCATGGGTTCTGTGCTCAGTAGGGAGTTGGCTTGAGATTCTCTTGCCCCTCCCAGAATGGAGCTCAACTCAGGGCTTGAACTCACAACCCTGAGATCAAGACCTGAGCTGAGATCAAGAGTCAGATACTTAATCAACTGAGTCACGGCAGGCACCCCAATAATATTTTCTGTCTTTAAAAGATGAATTTTTTTTGACAGGTCTTCATTAAAGCCTTTACCTCCTTTGGTCACTGGCTCTGGTATGTGTTTCTTGGGGATCAACAGAACACACAGTTATCCCAAATATAAACAAACCTTGGGTTTACAGAGGGATGTTTATTTTTATCTCTGTTTAATTCTGATTCTCTTCCTAATGTTGCTCACGATTTCCTTGGCAGCACACTGAGCTAATTTTTCTAGGAATAGGCTTACCAAGATTCCTAGTCTTTGGGGGCTTACAAGGGTTAACTATAATTTACTCATTCGAAGAAAGTGGTTTGGACTTTCTAACTTTTTTTTAAGATTTTTTAAAAATTTATTTATTTATTTAAAGATTTTATTTATTTGACAGAGAGAGATCACAAGTAGGCAGAGAGGCAGGCAGAGAGAGAGAGGAGGAAGCAGGCTCCCTGCTGAGCAGAGAGCCCGACGCGGGACTCGATCCCAGGACCCTGAGATCATGACCCAAGCTGAAGGCAGCAGCTTAACCCACTGAGCCACCCAAGCGCCCAAAAATTTATTTGACAGAGAGAGATCACAAGTAGGCAGAGAGACAGGCAGAGAGGGGGAAACAGGCTCCCTGCTGAGCAGAGAGCCCATTGTGGGCCTCGATCCCAGAACCCTGAGATCATGACCCCATTCAAAGGCAGAGGCTTAACAACTGAGCCACCCAGGTACCCTTTCTACCTCTTTTTAAATGTAACACTTGTCCACATTTAAGCTCATCTATTTTTCATCTCTCCCCACCCCCAAGAGCCATGAGACTCTTGAAGTTTATAATCTAACTGATTCAGGAACTAGTTTTAACTACCTAAAAAAGCTTCTGTGAAACATTTATTAAAAGGTCAAATAAGATGAGTGTTTTTCCTTAAGCTCTTCTACCTAGAACAACTTACGAGGATGGTTCCTGGACGTAATATTATGAGGAACCAGCATAGTACAATGCACAAAAAGCCAAAACAAAACAAGGGAAGCAGCAGAAAACCTCAATCCTATTCTTTACTCTCTCTTAGATGCGTAACAATTTCAGGCAAGTCACTGCACTTATTTGAGCTACAGCTGCTTCACCTGTAAAAACATGAGACAATTAATATACTCTATACAGTATAATACTCTCAGTAGAAAATGGGGTAGCCCCCCAACATTAAACTCATTGATATTCCTAAGGAAGTTGAATATTTACTTGAAATAGAACAATAAAAAGACTGTGAATAGCCTCAACAGACACAATCAGGTTTGTGTCTACCTTACAAAAGCTCAGTTTTCAATTTTTGAGTTTTAGAACTGCAGAGAAGGAACTATGGACTGTCAGAAAGTCAGTTTGCTAATATACAACAAAACATTTTCTCCTATTCCATGAGTAAAGTTTTTAAATAGCCTTGGCCTGACTTTTACAAAATTCTCTCAAAGTAAACAATGTCCACTGGTGACAACTTTGTCCACACACAACTACTAATGATTTGTCATATGTGACTTGTTATGTAAACTAACCTATCACCTTAGCCCCAGTAAGTTACATGAACAGTACCAAGTCAACTCAATCTTTACTTTGTATTTTTATCAATTTCCAATAGTTTTTTGTCTCTCCATCTCCAGACCCTTCTTATGGAGAGAATCACATCTGAAATCTACACCAGTCTATTAGTGTAATGATCATGCCACTCACAACTTTAAGTAACAGACTTTCACTAAGAGATTTACAGTTTACCCTTGAATTCCTTCTAAAATCTTGGGTAGAGGTACTTGATCTAATCAAATTTAATGATGTGGGAGAAAAATGTGTTGGAAATACTGAATAAATGTTAATATTTCTGGGATAATTCCTGGAACTTCTTTATATTTTTCTATAATTTTGTACTTTGAAAAAGATTAATTCATGTTCTAACCAGAAAAAAAATAAAAGTTAAGCACCTATCATCATTTGATCCAGAAACTTTAATCTGCTTAGGAGGAGGGGAAAAACAGAAGTGGAAATTCTCTGATGCTTTCATTCCTGAATGGATCCTTCACACCATGATCAAGTAGTCTTACCAATTTTCTAGCTGCCTTTCCATTTCTAACACGTCTCCTTAAAAAAATAAAAACAGGGCGCCTGGGTGGTTCAGTGGGTTAAGCCACTGCCTTCGGCTCAGGTCATGATCTCAGGGTCCTGGGATCGAGTCCCACATCGGGCTCTCTGCTCGGCGGGGAGCCTGCTTCCCTCTCTCTCTCTCTGGCTGCCTCTCCGTCTACTTGTGATTTCTCTCTGTCAAATTAATAAATAAAATCTTTAAAAAATAAATAAATAAAAATAAAAACAAACAGGAAATTCTGACCATCAGCTGTACAAAGAGGTTTATCGAATTTCGTTTTTTTCTTTAATCTAATTTCTAGGTGGCACTCACCTATCATCACTTTGTGGGCTTCTTTGTCCTTGAATGAAAATATCTGTATTTTAAAGATAGCTTTCTTTTCTCCACAGCCTCTAAGACTATGCCAAATAACTATCTGTTTTGTACAGTCCTTTTGATCCCTAGCTTTCTTTTAACATGGATTTTTAATACAATGATTTTTTTTTTTTAAGATTCCATTCATTTTATTTGACAGACAGAGACCACAAGCAAGCAGAGAGGCAGGCAGAGAGAGAGGAGGAAGCAGGCTCCCCGCTGAGCAGAGAGCCTGACGCGGGACTCGATCCCAGGACCCCGAGATCACGACCCGAGCCGAAGGCAGCGGCCCAACCCACCGAGCCACCCAGGCGCCCCTAATACAATGATTTTTAAGCCTTTAAGTTTGTAATGGGTTATTTGCTTTCTAAAATCTATTTTTCCTAATGTACATACTTGATCATAGCTCCATTTCTTAAAAGTGAATCCCCATGTGAAAGATTTTGTTCTTCCTCTCCCTGAAGAATGCTACCTTAGTCAATATATGATTACTATTTTTTGTGAGGCTGAGAATCAGATAAGATGATTTTATTTTTTGACCCAGTAAGTTGCATGCACAGAGCCCATCACAGAAGTTGTTGGTACGCCATGACTAGGACAGTAATTCTTTTTTTTTTTTTTTTTTTAAATATTTTTTTTTTTAAAGATTTATTTATTTATTTGGCAGAGAGAGATCACAAGTAGGCAGAGAGGCAGGCAGAGAGAGAGAGGAGGAAGCAGGCTCCCCGCTGAGCAGAGAGCCCGATGCGGGACTCGATCCCAGGACCCTGAGATCATGACCTGAGCCGAAGGCAGCGGCTTAACCCACTGAGCCACCCAGGTGCCCTAGGACAGTAATTCTTGAGGCTTCCCAGTTGGCTGGGAGGAAAAGAACCAAAATATGATTACTATCAAGTAGTGCTGACCTACAGAAATTTTATAAACTGCATATTATTATTATCTGGCCTATTTTTCAGCTTCCTTTTTTTTTAAAAAAGATTTTATTTATTTATTTGACAGAGATCACAAGTAGGCAGAGAGGCAGGCAGAGAGAAAGGGAGGAGGAAGCAGGCTCCCTGCCTAGCAGAGAGTCCGATGTGGGGCTCGATCCCAGGACCCTGAGATCATGACCTGAGCCGGAGGCAGAGGCTTTAACCCACTGAGCTACCCAGGTGTCCCTATTTTTCAGCTTCCTTAATCTCCTATAACAGCTCCAACTCAGTCATATTATTTTGATTAAGAATGCGATATTGCTATGTTTTTTCAAAGATTTTATTTATTAATTTGACAGAGAGAAATTACAAGTAGATGGAGAGGCAGGCAGAGAGAGAGAGATAGGGAAGCAGGCTCCCCTGCTGAGCAGAGAGCCTGACGCGGGACTCGATCCCAGGATCCTGAGATCATGACCTGAGCCTAAGGCAGCGGCTTAACCCACTGAGCCACCCAGGCGCCCCTCGATATTGCTATTTAAACAGGGATCTCAATCCTTATAAAAATGTAATACCTTGCTGTCTCTATCTTCCCTACGAGGTGCATAGTCTACAAGTACCACATTTCAAGGATTAGTCTCCTTCCATCAAGCACCCAAGATGTGAATTAAATTATTATAGGATTATTTTGCCTACTAAGAAAGAAGGAAAAAAGTTCATAGAAGAGGACAGAAATGGCACTAATCATGTTTACGTCAGTGACACTTTTAAGTAAACCTAAAACTTTCAAGTAAACCTCAGATCACATACTCAGGTACAATGTATATCTGTTGCTGGAAAAAAATGTCACTTCACCATTATGTCACCTACCCCAATGTGATCTTGTTAAAACTGAATTCCCTTAAAAAAAAAAAAAAAAAACAAACAAAAAAAAACACTGAATTCCTTTCTTATATAAAGGCTCAAGAAAAAGAATATTGCCAAACACTGCCCTACACTTTCCTCTTTGTCAAATAGTGTTATGGAACTCATCTGAAATCCACATTGCCAAGATTTCCAGCTCCGCTAGGACAGGAAGGGCCAACTAATACAAACCACAGAAACATTACTACTGAAAAAACAGTTTTCACTAGCAAACTAAGCTATGTCAAAGCATTTTTACTAATAAAGCAATACACCTTGGTTAATTAAACGGAGATCCTTTCAAACCACTAAAATAAAAAAACAACATACGTTTGAATTAACAGCTGCTGGCCTTAAAAGTTCACAATATCAGTAATGTATGACTGTACCAGTTAAGCACTTGTAGTGAGAACCTATGACTTCAAGTTTGATATATGGCAAATTTAGAGAAAAGCCATGTGAAATTTGCTTGGAAGCCCACCTAACATTACAATCATCTACCTAAATAAAACAAATTCTTCTTAGCATGGACCTGAATTCATTAAGAACCTTTATTCTAGGGAAGCCTGGGTGGCTCAGTTGGTAAGCGTCTGCCTTTGGCTTGGGTCATGATCCCAGGGTCCTGGGATGGAGCCCCATATGGGGCTCCCTGCTCAGTGGGAAGCCTGCTTCTCCCTCTTCCTCTGCTTCTCCCGCCCCCACTTGTGTTCCCTACCTCTGCCAAATAAATAAATAAAATCTTTAAAGAAAAAAAAAAAGAACCTTTATTCTAGAATTGAAGACTTTTCTTTTTTTTTTTTTTTAAGATTTTGTTCTTGGGGCGCCTGGGTGGCTCAGTGAGTTAAGCCTCTGCCATCGGCTCAGGTCGTGATCCCAAAGTCCTGGGATAGAGTCCCGCATCGGGCTCTCTGTTCGGCAGGGAGCCTGCTTCCTCCTCTCTCTCTCTGTCTACTTGTGATCTCTCTCTGTCAAATAAATAAATAAAATCTTAAAAAAAAAAAAAGATTTTGTTCTTAAGCCACCTAAGATCATGAGTCCCATGCTCCATAGACCTTTATTATAGGGACGCCTGGGTGGCTCAGTCATTAAGCATCTGCCTTTGGCTCAGGTCATCCCAAGGTCCTGGGATAGAGTCTCACATCGGGCTCCTTGCTCAGCAGGAAGCCTGCTTCTCCCTCTCTGGCTCCCCCTGCTTGTGTGTTCCCTCTTGCTGTCTCTCTGTCAAATAAATAAGATCTTAAAGAAAGAAAGAGAACCTTTATTATAAAATTATATATCTGGGGCGCCTGGGTGGCTCAGTGGGTTAAAGCCTCTGCCTTTGGCGCAGGTCATGATCCCAGGGTCCTGGGATCGAGCCCCGCATCGGGCTCTCTGCTCCACGGGAGCCTGCTTCCTCCTCTCTCTGCCTGCCTCTCTGCTTACTTGTGATTTCTCTCTGTCAAATAAATAAATAAAATCTTAAAAAAATAAAAATAAAAAATAAAATTATATATCAAAAACAGCATATTTTTATGGAATGGCAAATAGATCTCCTTATGTACTGCAACTGCACAAGTTGATGTATAAATAACTAAAAATAGTTTTCAGGTACTACCTACCTCCGCTACCTTGAAGAGCATAACGTACAACCAGTTGAGAGCTTGATATCCACAAGCTGCATTCTATATAACCCAAGGATAGAAATAAGACATGCCATTTCTTGTATATTAGATAGGAATTTTAGCTTCCAGCCAATTACCAAAGTGGTGGTCTGGCCTAAGGGATTTCTGTTTCCTATCAGCTTCATGTAAGCAAAAAAAGGAATGAGGACAAGGAAAAATAATGAAGAAAGAGAGGGATAAGGAAAGGGCAAGCAAGGAAATTGTAAGAAAATTTAAAATACACAAGTCAAACAAGAGAGCATCCAGACATCATGAGACATCTTCATCCTCAGGCTAATGCATTAGGTATTGAGACTTCCAGAACACAGCTAGCTATGTGTTTAGAGGAAGTCAAAATACCAGAAACCTGAAAATTCAATTTTTAAGCTGGGAGCAGAGTGCATACTCCTTCAAAGCTTATTTTTAAAGAGCTATCCCAAAGTTGGTAAAGCCTCACCATGAAGGTCATATTGGACTTTTCCCCTTGAGTCAGGAGATAACTCAGGGGCCTACCTCACCCTTTACTCTAGGTATCCAAGACCCAGTTAGCAGAATAGTAAATCCCACCCCTCAGGTAACTGGCTACAGGGCCTCCAGTTCTACCCTGATGTCTTCCAGACATGACTGACTGCAATTTTCACCATGATTAACTTCCAGGAATGCCAACCAGAGGAGCAGCCAGGAGAAAAGAACATAAGGAGTAGCTGTTTCCCCCTCTATGTCAGCTGGACTCTTTGGAACAACTGCAGACACTGCCTCTTTCTCTCTGCTAGGCAGCATTCAATAACCTCAGCAAAGTGCCTAACAACCAGTAACGTGCTTCTCAAGTATGCCAACTCTGTATTTTTTTTTTTTAAGGATTTATTTGAGACAGATAGACACAGTAGAATGAGGAGTGAGGGGAGGAGAGAATCTGTAGCAGGCTCCAAGCTCAGCCCAAGACCCAATATGGGGCTCAATCTCATGACCCTGAGATCAGACCTGAACCTAAACCAAGAGTCAGATGCTTAACCTACTGCACCACCCATGTGCCCCTGACCATCTTATTTAAAGCTACAGCCTTCCCACCTCTCCCACCTATACCTCCTCCACACACCTAATCCCCCTTCCAATATTCTACTTTTCTCACACCATTTATTGGCCTCACAATAATATGTAATTATGCTTATTTCTATGTCCTTCTGTTTAAAGATAAGATTCATGAGGTTGGGATTTTTTTTTTTCATTTTTTTTGTTTGTTTGGTTGGTTGTTTTGGGTCTATTTTGTTCACTGATAGATTTTTAAGCAGCTAGACTAGGGCCTCACAAATAACAGGAATGCGATAAGTATTTATAGAATGAAAGAAGTAAATAAGAAAACTAAAAACACCTTCCAGATGTCAACAATACCCAGAGGGCCCAACAGTGCCTATATTCCTCTAACAGAACCGGTCTGGTTCCCATGTCTGACCTACATTGCCTCCACCTGCCATGTACTACTCCTCTCCCTCCCCAAAGTCTTCCATCAGCTAGGATATATGGTACTGCTGCAGGCAGTCAAAGCAACAAATGCTTGTCCTTGATTCTGAAGGATTTCTGAACACTTTTATAGTCCTAGGTTATTCAGTTTGGGATAAAACGTGTTGAATGGAAATTACCTTAACATAAAAGGAGGCCTGAAGGGGCGGGCACCTGGGTGGCTCAGTGGGTTGAGCCTCTCTGCCTTTGGCTCGGGTCATGATCTCAGAGTCCTGGGATTGAGGCCCACATAGGGCTCTCTGCTCAGCAGGGAGCCTGCTTCCCCCCCCCCTTCTCTGCCTGCTGCTCTGCCTACTTGTGATCTCTCTCTCTGTCAAATAAATAAATAAAATTTAAAAAAAAACAAAAGGCCTGAAAAAAAATTACAAGAAGTTTCTGTTTTCAAAAATCAAATTCCAATTCAATTCAGCAAGTATTAAGCATAAAGTAATATTTTAAGGCACTGGTCGAGAAGCCATGAGGAACAGAGGAGACAGAGATGTCTCAGGTAGTTCAAAATGAGGAAGGAAAAAAATATATTCACAAATGATTAATTAAAGACAACTTGTGAGAAAGTGCTATAACAGAGCAAAGAGAGATACAGAGTAAGATGAAATCTTATCTCCAAAATCTCAATTTTGGAGATAGCTGGGTGGGAAGAAAAGCGTTAAGAAAGGCTTTGGGAAGGAGATGAAATTTTTTGCTAGGTTGAAGGGTCAGATTTGGAGATGAATGCTTTGGAGCAGGGAGGGCCATTCCAACAGAAAAGAAAAGAAAAAAAAGCTGTTGAGAATGAAAAATGTAGGATAAGCTGAAGAAAGGGCTGCAAAAAGAGAGAAAGAAATGAAATGGGGGCTAAGGAGGTCAGATTATAGAGGATGTTGAGTGCTGGCCTATGCAGGGAATAAGGAGCCCTTTAAGGTTTTTCAGCAAGAAGTGAAATGATAAGAACTATATTTTTAAAAATCTATACTGGGGGACACCTGGCTGGTTTCGCCGGCAGAGCATGCAACTGTTCATCTGTGGGTTGTGAGTTAGAGCCCCACATTGGGTATAGAGATTACTCTTAAAAAAATCTTAAGGGACACCTGGGTGGCTCAGTTGGTTAAGCATCAACTCGTGATTTTGGCTTAGGTCTTGATCTCGGGTAGTGAAATCGAGCCTGGCATTGAGCTCTGTGCTGGGCATGAAGCCTGCTTAGGATTCTCTCTCCACTTCTCCCTTTGCCGCCCCCCTCCCACCCTCTGGCATGAATGCTTGCTCACTCTTTCTAAAAAAAAAAAAAAAAAAAATCAAGGGGTGCCTGGGTGGCTCAGTGGGTTAAAGCCTCTGCCTTTGGCTCAGGTCATGGTCCCAGGGTCCTGGGATCAAGCCCCACATCGGGCTCTCTGCTCAGCAGTGAGCCTGTTTCCCGCCCCCACCTACCTCTCTGCCTACTTGCGATCTCTGTCAAATAAATAAATAAAATCTTTTTTAAAAAATCAAATAAAATCATAAAACAAATCAAAACAAAAAAACAATGGGGCACCTGGCTGGCTCAGTCAGGGGAGCATGGGACTCTTGATCTTGGAGGCATGAGTTCAAACCCTAAGTTAAATGTAGAGATTACTTAAAAAAATATATTAAAACTTAAAGGGGCACCTGGGTGGCTCAGTCAGTTAAACCACCAACTCAATCTCAGCTCAGGTCTTGATCTCAGGGTTCTGAGCTCAAGCCCCACAGTGAATCTAAACAAAACAAAACCAAAAAAAGGTGGAAACAACTACACTGGGTTCCTTGTCATATACTTGTCTAGAACCAAATTCTTTCAGGGCACTTTAGTTCATGAGCGTACATTTATCAGTTGATTGTTGGTCTCCCCAACTACAATTTTAAGCTCTGAAAGGAGAGGGACCACGTATGCCCTGATACTTAACTGCTCAACAATAGTTAAGCAGGGGCGCTGCGGTAGCCCAGTTGGGGCGGCTCAGTTGTTAAGTATCTGCCTTGGGCTCAGGTCCTGATCCTAGGGGATCCTGGGATCCAGCCATATATTAGGCTCCCTGCTTAGCAGGAAGCCTGCTTCTCCCTCTCTTCCACTCCCCTTCTTGTGTTCCCTCTTTTGCTGTGTCTCTGTCAAATAAGTAAATAAAATCTTAAAAAAAAAAAAAAAAAAAAAAAAAGATCAGTTAAGCAAATAAAGGAAAATTGTAATAATACCAGGGCAGCTAGCTCACTCAGTGGTAGAGTGTGTGACTCTTAATCTCCGGGTTGTGAGTTCAAGCCCCACGCTGGGCTTAGAGCCTACATTAAAAAGAATTAAAATAATATTGCAGCAGACTGTACTATGGAATAGAGAGTCATTAACCATGAGGTGACTGCAATAATATATGGATGAAGGCCTGAACTATGTCAGATGAAAAAGCAAAGATCAATGGCAAGCTATTTAGAATAATCCAATTTTAGTGAATGATTAGATAAGGTAGGGAGTAAGAAAAAGAACCAAATTTGAGTCCAAAGTTTTGTGCCGTCATAACTGGAAGAAGTGTAATGCTTAGGAGAGAAAGGGATAGGCAAGTGTCAGAAATGATGGAAGTACATTTGTAAGCAGATGCCAAATAGAAAAAAATTTTCCCTCCTCCCTCCTTCAGATTCACATACCCCAAAAGCTGCACAATAGCAACTTCTCTTCCTATAATTCCACTTCTAATAGCATTTTTAAAAAGATTTTATTTATTTATTTGACAGAGAGAAAGATCACAAGTAGTCAGTGTCAGGTGGGGGGGGGGGGAGCAGGATCCCCACCGAGCAGAGAGCCTGATGTGGGGCTCAATCCCAAGACATGCGATCATGACCTGAGCGGAAAGAAGCGGCCTAATCCACTGAGCCACCCAGACGCCCCTCTAATTACATTTTTTTTTTTAAAGATTGTATTTATTTATTTGACAGAGAGAGATCACAAGTAGGCAGAGAGGCAGGCAGAGAGAGAGAGAGGAGGAGGCAGGCTCGCTGCCGAGCAGAGAGCCCGATGCGGGACTCGATCCCGGGACACGAGATCATGACCTGAGCCGAAGGCAGCGGCTTAACCCACTGAGCCACCCAGGTGCCCCTCTAATTACATTTTTTAAGACTGCTCTAGAAGAATCAGTTCCAGAACAAAAATTAATGCTGAGTTTCACACCAAACTTCACCTAACAAGACCTAACAAAACCCAAAGTGTCCACCAAGAAGTATTGCTAAAAACATTGCTGGTAATTTGCCAAAAGCCCACTAGCTGTACTTTATACACAGAATAGAGCAGACACTGCTGCATTCCCCAACAAATATTCAACTACAGCCTAAGAAACTACAGATACAAGTATGCAATACGGTACCAAGCATGCAATGTGACCTAACTGCCAGGATCTGGATTTCATTCATGGTGTGGTTTGATTTCCAAAGGTTGCATGGCATCTACTCTGGTCACTTTTCAATTCAATACCCTATGCATCACTTGACACCTAAAAAACAAAACAAAAACCCATCTATAGGGGCGCCTGGGTGGCTCAGGTCATGATCTCAGTGTCCTGGGATGGAGCACCGCATAGGGCTCTCTGCTCAGCAGGGAGCCGCTTCCCCTTCTCTCTCTGCCTGACTCTCTGCCTACTTGTGATCTCTCTCTCTGTCAAATAAAATAAATAAAATCTTAAAAAAAAAAAACCCATCTATAAAAACTACTTGTCACAGACTTGTACTCCTGGGGCAAATAATGCATTGTATGTTAATAAAAATAATTTCAAAATTAAAAATAAAAACTACTTGTATTTCTAATGTAAATCTTTCTAAAATATCAAATTCAAGTGGAGCACTTCTCAAACTAACCTTCAGATTACCCAAAAATTAGTAATATGCTGAAGATGGCTGGAAACAAAGCAAAGCATTCCCAGGACTTTTTGTGAGTCCAAAATAAACAATAGTTCCATCCACCTGATTCTTCTATTACAGACTGATGGATGTTTTAAATGGAAATTTATCCTGGGTGGCTCAGTCGGTTAAGGGTCTGCCTCCAGCTCAGGTCATGATCCCAAGGACCTGGGATGGAGTCCCATATCAGGCTCCTTGCTCTGCAGGGAGCCTGCTTCTCCCTCTGCCTGCCATTCCCCCTGCTTGTGCACTCCTTCTCTCTCTCTCTGACAAATAAATAAATAAATAAATAAATCTATCTTTTTTTTTTTTTTAAATAAAGAAATAAATACAACTTTTAAAACAGTGAATGCTTCTTCCAATGTTCAAAGGTAGATTGAGGGGTGCCTGGGTGGCTCAGTGGGTTAAGCCGCTGCCTTCGGCTCAGGTCATGATCTCGGGGTCCTGGGATCGAGTCCCGCATCGGGCTCTCTGCTCAGCAGGGAGCCTGCTTCCCTTCCTCTCTCTCTGCCTGCCTCTCTGCCTACTTGTGATCTCTCTCTGTCAAATAAATAAATTAAAAAAATCTTAAAAAAAAAAAAAGGTAGATTGAATATGTGATTTTTGCTATATTAACAAAGAGAAAAAAAGACTAAAAGACCACCATCTTAACACTCAATAAATAGCCGCTACTGGAAGTCCCCACTCCAAGAATTAACTAGGAAATGCTGATAAAAATTCTAACTTGGGGAATTAACGTGGTTATGTAATTTTATTCATTTAAACTGCCGGAAAGCAAAGATTTCTTTTTTCTTTTCTTTTCTTTTTTTTTTTTAAGATGAAAGTCTTTTTTTTTTTTTTTTTTAAGATTTTATTTATTTGACAGACAGAGATCACAAGTAGACAGAGAGGCAGGCAGAGAATGAGGAGGAAGCAGGCTCCCTGAGGAGCAGAGAGCCTGATGCGGGGCTCGATCCCAGAACCCTGGGATCATGACCTGAGCCAAAGGCAGAGGCTTTAACCCACTGAGCCACCCAGGCACCCCGAAAGCAAAGATTTCTTAACATTATTGTCAATTCCACAGTTTCTATAAACATCTACCACCTTTCTATCCCTCAGTCCCTTTACAGGGCATTTCAGGGATCCTCCCTGTTAGTCATACTTTACCAAATGTCATCAATTTAGCATTTTTTGGCATTAAATCACATAATTTTATTTTCCAAGCAAAACACAGTGGGCAATCATATTTAATCCCAAGAAATTAATTCAAAGCAAGTTTTCTTTCTTTTTTTTTTTTTTTTAAAGATTTTATTTATTTGATAGAGAGAAATCACAAGTAGACGGAGAGGCAGACAGAGAGAGAGAGGGGAAGCAGGCTCCCTGCTGAGCAGAGAGCCCGATGCGGGGCTCGACCCCAGGACCCTGAGATCATGACCTGAGCTGAAGGCAGCGGCTTAACCCACTGAGCCACCCAGGTGCCCCCAAAGCAAGTTTTCTAATGATTGGTCAAAAATGGAAAAGTACCGAACCCACCTCCACGATCAGACCCATTTGACTCAAAGATTTTAGATAAAAGAGATTTAAAAAATCTTAGATTGCTGACTTAACACACAAATTTGCTTCTGGCAAATCTTTCAAGGTACAATTTCCTTCTCACAATCTGAGAGGTGCTTTTTCTACAGCTTTTTGATTCCCACTTCTATGGCTTGAGCAGACTAGAAAAAAAATATATTTGACAAGCTGGTGAACCTGCACAATAAGGGTATAAGAGCCTCTAAAAGAAGATGGCCTAGTAAAAAATGCACAGTAAAAAGCTTTACAAACATATCAAAGAGGAGGAAGGATCAAACCCTAGAGAACCAAGGCTTTACTCATTAGCCTTCCTGTATACTGACTATATTTTTGACACAGTAATAAAAAACTTCTATCAATAAGTTGCCTGTTCTTCCACCACAATCTTAGTATCATAAGATTCTACAACTAAATGGAACCTTGAGAGATGATTTTATTTAATGTACTCATTTTACAAATAAGGAAAGAGAAAATAGTGGAGTGACTAGCACAAGGTCACACAGCTGGTCAGAAGCATAATAGTGATGAGGTTTTATGATACCCTCTTCTATTCTTTGAAAAGCTGTATTAGCAAAGAAAACATTCTTAAATCAAACAATAACTTAACAGTAACTGTAACTAAGCCACACAAAAATAAAATCCATCCACATAAGGAGAACAAAGGGTTAGAACAGGAAGTACTCCAAATTAAACAGCAAGCAGCAGCATGTGTATATCCAATCCAGGGGTTTCTTAAGGGCACAACCTCGCACATATTTTCTGAACCATTTTATTAGTTACTACATGCCAGAATGTGTGTCCTGGGTGTTTGTGAAATGTATCTCCTTAAGATGAGGCCACAATGACCCTAGTGGCAAAGGTCTGAAAAATGATAACTTCTGGTATAGATAACTGACAGTACTAAAGGAACCCACAAATGTGGTGCCAATAATCAAAAAGGACTGAACTTGAAGGGGGTAGAGATATTGCTGGGAGCAAGTAATCATGAAAACGGTGTAAGAATAAAAATCCAAGAGAGCAAAGTTGGTCATACACTAATGACCAGAGAGCACAATAAAAAGAAGGCAGTTTCAGAGCTTGCCTGGCATCAGACAGCTTTCACCTGCAAAAGAAAGAAGGAAAAAATTCTCACAGAGACAAGAGAAAGATTGGAGGTTTGCTCCTGAGTGATGGACTAGATATGACCTAATAGGTATTTGCCATCTCTTATTTCTGGGACTCTGATCCAAGAACAAACAGCAAGAGGACCATGAAAAATCAGCCCTGTTGGATCTGGAGTTCTGCCTTGACAAGATATAAAGCTCATTCATAGATCTGACTGTGCTCATGAGACTGCAGTTCAACTCCTGCTGCTAGAGCAAGGGGAGGGGGAAGGAAGATAGAAAGGGGTGAGTGGGAAGGAGGTGGAAGATCTGGGTTGTGACTATAATAGCTACAGTAATTAGAGTGTTTCCAAGCTGCTGGAGAAGTCTTCAGAGCAGGGAACTAGGATGAGAGATGGGGGAGGGGAAAAAGCACAAGGAAGCAAACTACTGAAAATGCTAGGAAAGTATATTGTGGTTTGTGAACAGTTTAAAGCAAACAAACAACTGTGATGGCTTCATATGGGTAAATAAAGAACGTTATATTCTTTCCGAGAAGTTAACGCTATACAAATAACTGCGAGGCTCCCACTTAAAGCTAGGTTATGAACCAGGTTTAAGCAGATAACTGCAAATGTTCCTGTCTTTGCAGTGGTCTACTGGCCCTGGCCTTATACTGTTGCCTCCCTTTCCCCTAATCAATCAATCAATCTATCTATGTATTGAAAGCTCTCTCTGTCCCTCAGAGAGCCTGCACTCCACTTGGAAAAGGGTTTTCTGAACTCTAAACAGTTATTATCTCTTACTTCCCTTCAATCAACTGTTAATTAGTACCCAGTGAATTCAGTGAGGGGGGCAGCACATAGCCTGTTGTGTTGACCTAACACAGAAAATGACTAGAGGGCCCTAAAAAAATCAGAAAATAAACACCCAAGTTATTTGTTCATACATTTTTGGCTCTAGTAGCATGAACACGTGAAAGAAAAATAATATATTAACAGAAGATGATGATGGTAACCTACAAGAAAAACCTGGGAATTTGCAAAAAACCTAAAAATAGAAAGTCCTCCTCCAAGTTATAGGAAATACTATGCTTGTTTCTAAGATAAATATATAGTTGAGGTATTATTTTCTTAACATGATTTGGCTTGAGATGATTTGATTCTAACAAGTGATGTTAATCTCAATGCCAGAGAAAAGTTATAAAGGTGCTAGGAGAAACTAAAAATGGAACAGGACATCTGAAGAGATGCAAACTTCATATGGAGATTTACATTCATAAAATAAAAACACATGCAAATTTCTTGAGGGAGGCATGTCAGGTAGACCTACACAAAAAGTCAATTATATCTTTTGCATAAAACCTGCTGGGTAGTCTCCCAGTGGGTTAAATCTATTTCACCACACTGAAAGCAAAGAATTTTCTCCTTCCCATTTCCCTCTAATAAACAAGCACTAGAAAACTGAATTACCACCATTTCCTTCCCATTCATTGGGCATAAAGCCAGAAATCACAGAACTACAATAAGGCCAGCTAGGACTATGTCTAAGGCATGTTGCTCAGTATTCTACAAGAAACAGAGAAAGAAGAATCTTTTTTCTATTCCATTATCATCTTACTAACAAACCTGTATCAGACATTAAGAAATGTGAAACAGGTGGCGCCTGGGTGGCTCAGTGGGTTAAGCCGCTGCCTTCGGCTCAGGTCATGATCTCAGAGTCCTGGGATCGAGCCCCGCGTCGGGCTCTCTGCTCAGCAGGGAGCCTGCTTCCTCCTCTCTCTCTGCCTGCCTCTCTGCCTGCTTGTGATCTCTCTCTGTCAAATAAATAAATAAAATCTTTAAAAAAAAAAAAAAAAAAAAAAAAAAAAAAAAAAAAAAAAAAAAAAAGAAATGTGAAACAAAGAGCAATTTCACACATATGAACTGAGCCTAAACCACGGAAGACCCAGTATTTTCTTGTCACTGTGGCATGTGATTCTTTAACCACCTGCTCAATAATCCCTCTTCAGCTGCACAGCTGCTGCCAATTCCACATGCCCAGCTAGGCAGGTGCTTTGGTGAATTACCTGTTCCCTAGTGAAAAGAGTCCTTCACTGACACTTAGTGGGCCCAGATCCTGCCAATCAGCATCACCGATCTTCATTTTGTCTGTCACAGCCAACTTTTATGAGAGATATCGTGATGGCATATTCAGCACACTATGTGATTTTGTATTTTGTGGGGTTTGTTCTTGTTGCTGTTGTTTTTTTAAAGGAAATGGATTTTTAAAAATCAAGTAGAAGTGAAAATTCGACTGCTGAAAAGAAAACTTGCCACACAACATAAGGCTGCCTTATCTCAGAATGGCCCCATCTGTCTGGCAGTATTCCCATCCATGACTGGTTTTCCACAAGGGAAATCACAATTGCTCAGCTACCTATGTAGCAGAAGAAGGTGGCAGTTGCAAAGTGCTATGGTACCTGGCAGGAATGAGGGGGGGAAGAACTTCTGAAGTCTCCATGGTTGAGCCCATGGCAGTAGTGTTCAGAGTCAAATAAATAAGGAGTGGCACTTCTAATCGCCAGAGCAATGCTAAACCCCTCAACAAATTATCCTGTTCCAGTCCTTTAGTTGCTATATGCTAATTGCAACATAATTACTACCAGGAGCCAAAATTATGCTCCTATATCCTCACGCAAAATAAGCACTAATCTGCCCAGCTATCTAGACCTCTCACAAGAAAACATTTTCTACCAAGAAAACCAAAGTGCTCTCTGAAAGATGGTCATAATCAGAAGACTCAGAAGACTCCCTGTGGCAAGGGCCCAACTCTGAAACCACTAATTCTAATCAGGGCAAACTTAACAGGAGTCTTTTGCCGTTGCTGTGACCTGACAGGATTCAGAATGAATGCCTACAATCCAAGGACAAAATGCTTTGGACTCAGTTTAGGTGAGGCTTCACCCAGAGACCTTGGACAGGTAAGTTGGAAATACTCTAAAGACAGACAACAATTCTAAAAAGACTTGAAGATAGTTCTGTCATCAAGAACATGTTCCCTCCCAACAAAGCCCAACACCTAAGCGGCAAGTCATCATTTTAAGAAACTCACTGAAATAAAGGGATGAGGGAGGCACATAGACTCAGCACCTCAGAACAAGACCTCTACCAAAACCAAAGGCTAAAATTCCTATTCACAATACCCTATAAGCTATGGTTGGCTATTATGTACACAATGCATTGTGTGCAATTGCCCTCTCACAAGGAGTCTGATTTCTAATCTCTTCTTAAAAGTTTTCCTTAATACACTAAATGGAAACCTCATTTCTAATCCCAAATAATTTTTTACCCAACTAATAGTACCTAAATACTATCTGGACACTTCTATGAGATATTTACAAGGACAGCATTTCTTCTAGCTTATTCTCATCCTTCTCTTATTAATAAACCCCAAGACCTCAAATGATTTTTACATTCATCACTTTGACAAATTTCTCCCTAATATAAAGGCAGAAATGGCCTTTATGCACAATGGCAAGTCATCTCTTTTCATCAGAATTAAAATAAAGATTAAAAAGAAAGTTGTTTTGTTTCCATAGCCCTTGCCCAGATAGGCAAATTCTGTGGCTTTTTTGTTGTGCAATTATTACTGACCAGGAAGTCATCATTAAAAAGGTACTTGGTCCTTGACTCCCTATCTTAACCCTGCTAAGGTTTTTAGTGGTATTCCTAAACAAGCAAAAATCACTGTTGAGTGTCCAGTTTGTTTAAAAAGAAATATGATGGTTCAAACAAGAGTGAAAACCTCCCCTTGGAGTCTTCTTCCTTAAAGGTCTGACACAAACATCGGATTGAGTCTCCCAGACACGATTCCTCCACAACTTAGTACAGGCTAGCCAAAGAGGCAGGCACAACATGGCTGGCATTCCCTATTCTTCTGAAAAATGTGTGCCAATGAGCTCTGCATTGTTCCTCACTCAAAAAGAAGAGCCTTTCTGTCTGGCCTCCTCCAATGGCAAGCCCCAGTCTGGAAAAGGAAGAAAATGGCACTGAGGAGCCTGGGAGATGGAGCATATCCAAAGCTCTCAGACAAGACTTGAACCTATGACCTTCACTGTGTACACAATAGGCGGGTGAGAGGGACCGGTTTATCTCTGCAGCAGCAGTTCTCAGCCCTGGGGTAGCACTCCCGATAAAATGACACAGACTATTGTGTGTGGCAGCAGAACAGTCATCTCCTCACAACAGCCTAAACCAGCACTCCCTCCCCCAAGACAAAGCAGCAGGGGTGAAATTAACTCAAGGCTGCAGAGCAAAGCCTAGTACAGAAAAGAGAGGCCTGTGGGGGATTGGGGACTCTCCTCAACCCCTGGGGGTCTGGACACATGGCTAGAACAGACAGGTTTTCTCCCCCATCTTTCCCACTCTCATTTAGGTAGGAAGCTGCTTCTTAGAGAATTTAATCATCTGTGATTTGTTCAGAAATATTCCCCCTGAAGGGCTCTGATCTCTCCACCCTGTGTGAGCCTAATTCCTAGAAGCTGAAATGACTGTTTGCTGCTGCCTGTTTCACAAACACACATTAATTGGTCAGATGTGTCTCCTCCTCCTCAACCCCAGAGGGAGGAAGGAGAATCTGAGCAAAGCACAGAGATGATCCAACCGTAATTACACATAAAGGGAAAAGAGGGCAGCATGGGTTTTTCCAAACAGGACAGGGTCACAAATCCTCCCGGGGGTACAAGGAGAGCAGTTAAGGGCCAGGCCCAGGGATCCCTCCATCTTGAAGAAAAGGACAGGAGTAAATGTGACCTGAAGACTGGAAGGAGCACACACCCACAACCTACTTACTGCACACTCCGGGCCACCTTGCCCCCCCCCCCAGGGCCGCGCACACGTCCTGCTCCCAACCCTTACCCCTGAACCCCCCTAACTCCCTGACTAGCCCCGGCTGCCTTAGGCCCCCTCGAGATACCCAGACTCGTCACTGAAACTCTCTGGCCTGTCCCCACAACCTGGTCTGACCCTAATCCTCTCTTGGGCACCCCTACCCTGAGGTTGAACCGGCCCCGGCCACGCTTTGAACTTCACCCCGCGCCCCTCGACGCCCCCTCCCCCACCCACGCAACGACCCCCCCTCCCCGCAAACACACCTTCCCCTCGCTCCGCCCCAGCCCCCCAACCCCCACTTCCTCCGTCAGGCGCCGCTGCCCCCGGCCCCCTCAGCCCCGGCCCCCCTCAGCGCCACGGCCTCTCTCCTCCCCCAGCCCCGGCTCCACACAAAGCTTCGGACTCACCGCGCGGCCGGTCCCGGGAGCCGCCACCTCCGCCCGCCCGGGGCCCCGGGCCGTAGAGCCGCCGCTGCTACGGGGCCCAGGCCGCCATCCGTTCCCGCGGCCCCTCCCCCCCACCCCACCCCGCCTCAGCTCCGGCTCTCCGCCCCCTCCCCGTGCCGCTCCGCCCCGCCCAGCCGGTGCCGCTGTGTCCGGGGCCGCGGGTCCCTCAGCCGCCGCCACCGCCGCCGCCGCCGCCGCGATCCGGGACAACCAGGGCCGCCCCGAAGACCCGGAAACTGGACTACCGGGCCCTCGGATCTGGATTCCGGGCTGCGGTGGAGTCTGGAGCGGGAGTGCGCCGGGGAAACCCGGAACCTGGATGAAAGAGCCAAATCCTGGGTCTCGGAATGCGCGGTCACACGGAGCCCGGATTAGAGTCGTAGCTCTGGGAATGCTGGAAAACCCGGCGAGCCGGTTAAAACAGAGATAAACTCGGAGAAACCTGGACTGGAGAGCTCGAACCTAACGCTCTCCCCTCGTGGAAAGAACTCTCGCAGGACCAGACTTCCTCGCAGAGAGATCTCTGGGGAATCATACCTTAAATACAGAAGACACCAGTTCCGTAGGTGTCCAGAAGAAAAGGCCGTAAGGGGTCTGAATGTGAATATCCATAAAGAACAGAAGAGCAAGCACAGCTCATAATGGTTTCATCCATTTTATCCTTTGGTTCAGCAAATTGTCAACCCCCTAATTTGTTTTATCCTTTGTTCTCCAGTTTCTTTCTTAGGATTACCACTTGTTTTTTTCTGCAAAGTACCCACTTCTCATCTTTCTATATCCCTTTTCATCTCACCATCCTATATCACCAAATCTTGTTGCTTTTTATTATTTAAAAGCCCGATGCTGTCCTTCTGCAACCCACTACTATAACGACTGTAACTTTTACCTTTCCATATCTGCCATTCATCTGTGATTGCCCAGTACACTACATAGTAGACATTCAGTCCATGTTTACGTGAACCCTCCCACCCATCTCTCACTTGTGAAATATAAACTTTTCATGACCTCTTCCCTAAAACTTCTACCTCCTTCCATAGCAAACAAATTTCTTAATTCTCAAGGCTCCCCTTTCTTAGCCCCTTTTATGTCCTTCCTGTGTCCTTGATCATTTTAGCTCTGCAGTTTTTATCTTTCTTCTCTTCTCCGGAGGCATCCTTCAACAGTGCCGCTCAAGATAGTGTGTGACTTGGGAATACAGCCAGGCCAAAAAACCCCTTTACTCTCCATCGACACACACACACACACACACACACACACACACACACGGTGGGGATGGAGTTGGGGGTGGCTAAAGATGAACACTAAGCCTGTCTAGCCTAGGAAGAATAATCTCCCTTTGGCCTACCAATATTTAACTTGTTCTAGTACAATATAGGGCAGTACTGATTCCAGGTGACAACATACTTCCAATCTCTACTAGGCAATATTTAGCAGGTAGACAAAGAGTAGGGTTTGGTATTTTAGACTTAGATACGACTTAATTAAGGGTTAACAGTCAAGTAGTCATCTTCTACTGAAGAGCATGACCCTATCACTGGGGACTGCAAAAATAGGGAAAAAAGGAAAATAAACACTCCTACAGTGAACCTCAATTTTTAGCCAAAGAAAGTTCGCAAGCCTAGAAGAACCACCAAAATTAAGTGATGTCCTGTACACTAAAAGACTTCCTGTTCCTCTAGACCAGGGGTTAGCAAATAACACTCACATGCTCACTGCATGTTTTGGTTATGTCCCATGAGCTAAGAGTGGTTATTACATTTTTAAAGGGCAGAAAAATAATCAAAATAATACTTTGTGGTGTGAGAATATAAAATTCATATTTCAGTGTCTATAAATAAAGTTTTATAGGCTCATAGCCATACTCATTCATGTATGCATTATCTATGGATTCATTTGTACTATAACAGCAGAGTTGAATAGGTGTAACAGAAATGTGTATGACCTCCAAAGCTGAAAATATTTGCTATCTGGCCCTGTGCAAAAAAAGTGTGTGGACCCCTGTTCTGAATAAGCACTGTCCAACCGAATTTTTTGCAACGATGGAAATGTTCTATATTTGTGCCCTCTAGTTCTGAAGTCACTAGCCACATGTGGCTGTTTGACCCTTTGAAATTTGGTTAATGGGACTAAAGAACTGAATTTTTAATTTCATTTAATTTAAATAACCACAAGTGGTTAGTAGCTACCATATTAGACAGTACAGCTCTAGACTATTCTCAAATCTTCCGTATTGACATTTTTTGCCCCTTGTGCCAATATTTTACTCCCTTCCCGTGTCACACTCTATGTGGATTCTCAGTTTCCCCCACTCCCCTACCCCCAGCCCTATTTGTCTGACTCCAAGCTAGAATATTTACTGGGTTTTCTTTCTGGGCTCTCCATTGCCACAACTGAAATCTGATCAGTGTACCAAGTTTCACCCCGTGAATTAATCCACATTATGTGTACACATTTAAATGGACATTTATACAAGTTTCTTTGTGTTGAAGGATGGAACTGTGCTATGTTCTTTCTTCTCTGCATGAGAGAAGTAGAAAAGCCCTCCACATGCTGGATCCCTTGTTGCTGCTGGAGCCTGTGATATGGATCACCTCCCTCCAAACACATTCACAGAAGCTGAGAACAGCAGATGTGTACTTGCTATTTGAATCTCAAGGAAAAAAATTCCTTCTTCGCAAGCCTTTCTTTCCTCCCCCTAGGCCTAATAAACTGAAGTTAGTTGATTTCTCTAGTTTAATAGATGCTTGCTTTTTTACTGGCCTTTTCTAGCTGGGCAGGAGAACAAACCCAATACTGTCTCAATCTTGGCTAGGAGTTCTAGCAAAAGAATAAAAAAAAAATTTTACCAAACTAAATGAAATCCACATAAACGGGCTTTAGTAGAGACAGCAGTTAAAATGGAAAGAGATTAAAGGTTATAACTCATAAAAACCATTACTTTGTAATTATTTTTAAAAGTAATCTTTAAAGTCTAGATTTTTTACAGCTACACCATAGGAAAAAATGGGTTTCTGTAAACTTCCAGCTTAAAGAGAAAAGAGGGGATACCTATTTCTGTTTCTCTAGATTAGCTATAGCAAGCAAAAACAAAACATAAAACCCCACAAAACCCTTAGTCCATTCCAAACATCTGACTACGAAGTCAAAGTCTCCTAAATCCTGACAAGAAAAAGTATCTGGTTTCATATATATCCCACTCTGAGCTTACATAATCAAGACAGGGACCTGCCTAGAAAACAAAAACCCTGAATCCTTCAGGTACTGTACAAATCGAGAGCCAATGGACCCAACCATCCAAAAGGGGGCGCCGACAACATTTAGGCAGCAAAAGAAAACCAGCTCAGAAATGTGAAACTTCCTCAGGCCAAGCTGTCCCAGAGTTAAAAGGGTCAGTGCAAAGTGTTATAAAGCACTGAAAGGCAATTCCTGGGTGAATTTGTACTCAGGATGCTAAGAATTTCCACTAGGCTTTAAACTATGCTATTCATCACTGAGCAACTGAGGGCCATCTACCCCCAAGTCTCTCCCACACTTCCTCCCCGGTGTCCTACAAATAAAAGACAGACCTTACACCATCACCATGTGAACTAAAGACAAACCTTCACAGTCTAACCATGAAAAGAAGTTTCCAAGTTACTCTGCCATTTACTCATGTGGCTCCACTGCATATTTTGAATGCTGAGGGGGGATTCTTGTAAACTTATAATGTTCTTGTAAACTTTCTTATCACGGCACACAAAATGGTTGCATAACCTGATCTTGCAGGTCCTGATGTTTTTCTTTAGGCATGCATACACAATCTGTCCAGGTGAAAAAAAAAAAATCAATCCGGACTCCTCTGTGCTTGAGCTGCGATTCACATAAAAAGGCAGAAAACTTATGTTGTTGTTCCCTAGCCCTTCATCTTCTGCCTTTTGGTTTCATTCTGGAATTCAGAAAACCAGACAATTCCAGTGCAGAATTCATGGAATTACTGCTTGGTAATCTATTAACCCAGTGTGGGTTCATTAATAGTACTAGGGTCTTCAGGAAACCAGAATGATACTTTTTCCCCCCTTAAAGAAGTACCATTAGCTGTCCTTTCCACTTTCTCTACAGAAGTTGAACAGGAAAAGAATGAAAATACTGCATGTCTGCATTACCGGAACAAGAATTGGGTGGGTTTTCCCTGGGAATCCAGAGTGATCAGGCCCCACAAGACCAGTGCCTAGAGCTATGCAACAAGCTGGGTTCACAGTTGAGTGAACATCAATGCATATGAGTGCAGGCATTTCAATGCAAATACATGCTGAATATGAAGGATTAAAGAAAGGGGAAATTAATCTTTTTCATAACACAGGGCACTTTTTTTTTCTCTCCTGTGCGCTCTTTTTTAAGTCATGCACACAACTACTGGAGGGAATCCAACTTCCCTAGTGTTGTGGTGGTGCTTTATAAAAAGCAGAACATACACATTTAAGACCATGAATTTCCTAAGGATGCCAGCAACTGAGATTCTGACAGCTCTACTGAACCGCCTCAGAAAAAAAGTGCTTCACTAAGTGGGGCCAGACTGATGAGTGAAAATCTCATTTCAAACCAACCTTCTATTTCTCAAAGCTCATAGCTTCCTGAGGTGTGGATGGTTTAAAGTGTTGGGTGGCTGCATTTGCATTTGAGAGTATTTGAATACGTTTACTGAAGGGACTTTATTTTTTAGTTTGTTTCTAATTGCCCCATCCAATTGATGGTTTTGCAATACCCACAACAATAAATAGGGCAGTTTCATGCTGCTTTAACAAGTGGCTCTATCTCCTCCCAGGCTGATCCACTTATGGCCTAACATCTCAAACCAAAGAACAAAGTGGCAGCACCCCTTCAGGTTATTCCTTCAAAAAAAAAAAAAAAAAAAAAAATCTGCCAAAGAAGGTTATTCAGCTTTTGAAGACTATTCACTTTAAGAGATGTTGGACTAGAGCAAAAAACTTGTTAAAACCCCTTCCAGTCCCATCACAGGATTGTATTAAACACAGGATTCCTCAAACATCCTAATACTCCAACCAGGCTATTGCTTTAAAAAGAAACTTTAAAATTCAAATGGTTTCTCAAAAAAAATTGTTAACCTATGTTAAGAATTTTTGTAACCTCAAATCCAAGCCTCAGAGAGGAGAGTAATTTCCAACTTGTTCCTTTCTCTTCTGATACCATTCTGAGAGAAATGTCAAAGACCTAGAATTTTTAAAATAGCATTTTATAAATAATGTATTCAAAGATTTTGACCTACTACATAAAGTAAGAATCCCACTCATTAAGAAAAATATACAGATTTAGGTAAGAGTTTAAATTCTAAGAGATTCAAGCCTGATGCCAAGTCTTTAGATTTCTAATGCTTCAGTTCCAAAGGACCAGTGGATAGCAATTTTAGTACACAAAACTTCACTATGTTGTTTAGTTCCTTTTCTCCTGGGTCAGACAGCTTTATTCTGCTTCATTAACCCCTTCTTTGCTCCTTGATGGATCTTGGAATCCAGTTTCCCTGTAAGGGAGAAAAAGAAGCCTCATTATTTATTTTTTATATTTGCAATGCAAATCTTTCATGGCCTCGCAGGTCCTCTGGTTACTGTGTTCCTGTCACATTCAATTACCTTGCTTCAGGACTCAGATACTTTGAAACTTCAGAATTTCATTCTGTAAGAATGAGGAATCAGTGGGAATACTGTTTAAGGACACACAAGTGTGGGCACTCTCACACACACTCACAGACACACAATAAGTATTCACTTAAAGAATCTAAATAGTTTATATTTCTAATTATGTAGCTACTATGAAAGAAACACCATGGTTTCTCAGGATGTCTGAAGCTAAGGCAAGTTTTTAAAGAATACACACATGTAATAAAGGAAGGCATTTCACACAGTGGGAAACTCATTCTTCTGACCTGTTAACTGGCTGAGCATAATGCACGAACCTCCCTTGCAGTGAGAAAAGCAGTTGAGTTCACCCCTTTGCAGCTTCCAACCTAATAGGGGGAGGGACCTGCAGCAGTGGAGTAGAATCCACATGAATGCTTTATTGACAAAGGGCCCCTATCACAAGCTAAGAAGGGCAAAGGTCATAGGCTGTATGACTCTCCTAAGTGTTAAAGTTAGAAAACAAGCAACCTTCCTGTCCCAGGTGACCCTAATGAGAGGTACTTCACTGATGTGGTCCCTGACCTCTGACCCCTCAAATCTACCAGGACAGGGTTTGGTTCAGTGGTAGCAGCCTTAAGAACTATCCCTCTCATGAAGACAATCTTAACAAAGTTCCTGTCTGTTTTGCACATTGCTTTCTCCCACAAGACTCAGTTAAGTCAATAGAGATGGGCACGCTGAACTGAAACAGACACAGGGCAGTTCGGTCTCACACACACAAAAAATAATAAAAATAAAGACTAACAAATAAGTAAGGAGCCTCCCTTCAAGGACAGCCAGGTGTAAGCGTGACCCATAACTGCCCCATATTTGTCATCATGTAAAACCTGGGGCAAGTTATTTAGTCTCTCTAGACCTCAATATTCTCATTTCTCCAACTAAAATAAGAATACATGTCTTGACTGCTGCAAAAGATTGTGAGAAAAATAATCTCAACCTAACAAGTTTCCCTGTTTTCCTAAATTTTGTTTTCCTTTCCCCCTTCATCTCTCTAGAGATATACCTGTTTCTGGAATAACATTACTTCTCAGAAACCATCCTTCTTCAGAAACCATCACTAAGTAATGCCCGGAATGCTGTCCACAATAGTCACAAAGCTGTTGATTTTAATTTGGGCTTTAGAGCACAGAGTATTCCCAGGGATTTAGAAGTCTTTCATTCCCCAGGCTGCCCAGCTGGAAATCAGAACATGTGCCAGCAATCTGGCAAAAAGCCATATTACAAGGCACGTTTGCCTTTGAATCTCTAACACTACCATAGTGGGTGCAAAATGATAGGTGCTCAATAAATGTTTTCATCAAATCAATTAAACAAAGAAAGCAGACATTACAAACTCCAAAACCTTTGAATTATAGGAACTAAGTCACCAAAATTAGCAGATTATCAGATAGACATGAGAGTATCCATTGTAAAGGTGGTGGTACCCAGAGGTATAAAGAAGTACTGCATCTTATTCAACTTTTTAGGGCAAGCTAGGACAGAATTCAGAATTCCACCTAGGACTCTAGACTTCTAGTTTTATGTATTGAGTAAGTTAGAAGACTGAGGTCCTAACTGTAGTTCTGAGACTACCTAGCTTTATGTGAGGAAGTCGCCTAGTCACTCTCATCTTCAACTTTTTCGATGCTAAGAGGAAATGGGACATATAGCACAGAAGACTCCTTCCAGCTCTGATATTGTGCCTAAAAGTGAAAAATTATTGGAATAATTTGTTTCTGAGGCAACCTGATAAAGTAAAAAGAGCAGAAAAACCAAAGACAGAAAGATGTGAGCAAAATACAACTTCTATAAACCTATTTACTCAGCTGAAAAATGAAAGGAGAGAAAAATTCCTACTAACTTACAAAGTTGAGAAAATTAAAACTAATATCGAGTGCTTTCTAAATACCAAGCACTGCGCTAAGTTTTTTATATACACTAAGTCACTTAATCCAATAACTAATTGAAATACTGTATGTTAAAGTGCTTCATAAACTCAAAGTTCTCTGAAAAAGTAATAAGGTAGTCATATTGATGCTGAGGCTTGGGAGTTGTGTTTCTTATTCATGGTCTCAGTTTACAACCCTAGACAAGTCTTTTAACTACATGTATTTCAGATTCCTCATATAAAACAGAGACATTATCTTCTTGACACTCTCAAAGCTTTACTGTTTAAGAACATTCCAAGTACAATCTTCAGAAAACTCCAGTCTGATTGTGAAAGCCCTCAAGTGAGACCAGCTCAGGAAAGATCAACCCATAGGAGCAAAGCACTCAATGGGTAGAGAAACTAATCCCTGGCTTCAGAGATGATGTCATAAAATGGAAAACTAATAGGAAGAAGGAGATATAGATAGAGGAAGAAGGGATTTCTAGAGCATTTCCAGGAATGCAGAAATTCTTTCATCTCCTAGACTATCTAAGAAAACCATACAAGTGCCAGCAATCTGTGAGCTCCTCATAAGTAAGAACTTCTCTGCATCCCTAACATCTACCACAGGGACTGCCAATAGTGGCAATTCTTGGGCCAGCTGCAGGTTATGAAGGCAAGGGACTGGGGCTTCTTGCATGAAGAAGCAGTCGTTACAGTTGCCCTCTGAACTCTGAGTTCTAGTTCAGCCTCATCTTTCAAGACTTGGGACCTGGACAGTTAACTACAGTAACATACAGTATACTCTCTTAAATGCAGAGTGGTGATGCTTAGTTTTGGTATTTCCCCAACATTTCTACATATAGTACCTACAGCATTTCAGTGTTAACCACATCCTCAATCATGATGCCTAAAAGAAAATCAAATACATGTGCAGCAGATGGACAAGAAGTTAGAAGGGGGAAAAGTATTTGTCATCAATCGATATAACACTCATAGGGATTTTCACATGCTTTGCATAACATATAAGGCAGTATTTGCATGAGTCTCTAGAGCATGGAATTCATTTGAAGTAAAAAGATTTCCTTTATCTCTTTGAGCATTTCACCTAAATACTCTACTATACTTTTTTGCATTTCCTAATTTGAGCAGACACACAAGCCAAGTGATCATTTTGCATATTGCTCTTTTCTGAATTATTTCAACTTCAAGAAACATAATTATCTCCAGGTCAAGCAAGCTCAAGTTTATGTGCCCAAAAGCATAAATCCAAGTATATGCCTTTACTTCCAGTTATGGAATGAATAAGGAATGAGAATAAAAAAACAACATAGAAAAATACAGTTAGGGGCGCCTGGGTGGCTCAGTCGTTAAGTGTCTGCCTTTGGCTCAGGTCATGATCCCAGGATCCTGGGATCTAAACCCGCATCAGGCTCCCTATTTGGTGGGAAGCCTGCTTCTCCCTCTCCCACTCCCTCTGCTTGTGTTTCCTCTCTCATTGTGTCTCTCTCTGTCAAATAAATAAAATCTTAAAAAAAAAAAAAAGAAAGAAAAATAAAAATACAGTTAATGATATTGTAATTGTATTGTATGGTGACAGATGATAGGTACACTTGTGGTAGGCACAGCATAACGTATAGGGATGTTGAATCACCATGTTGTACACCTAAAACTAATGGTGTGTCAACTATACTCAAAAAATTTAAAATATGTGTGTGTGTATGTGTATAAAGCCTTAATTTAAAGCATATATATATATGTGTGCATATATATGTGCACATATAAAAGCTTATTTGCTTTTAGCTTGAGTCCCTATAACCTTTTCTTCTAAAAGCTTATTTGCAAGTCAGAGTTTGGAACTTGCATATCTCATAGAACTAATCTATAGAAGATTCCTAAGCCATCGTACAATAGAAAAACAAGAATAAAAACATTTAAGTCATAGGGCTGTAATTGAAGGAGAGTATATTATTAATACCATGGACCTTAACCACTTAGCGTAATGATGTATCCAGAAGAAAATGTGAAGCATTTCAAATTAAGAGCCAAATACATATTTTCCCCTGTGGCAGTGGGAGTAAAGACTTTTTCTAGCTGTCAGCTACTGAAGGTAGTAGCTCTTTTGGCCTATGGGGAAGGAAGTTCTGGCAGAGTGTAAGACTTTTATTTTTTTATTTTTATTTTCAATTTTTTACCTAAATTCAATTTAGTTAACATATAGTGTATTACTAGTTTCAGGCGTAGAATTTAATGACTCATCAGCTACATATAACTCCCAAGTGTAAGATTTTTAGAGATGGTAAAGAGGAATGAAGGATGAAGGAATAAATTATAGGGAATAGAAACTTTACAGCAAACTAAATCCTCAGGTAAAACATAATTTTTTTTCTTTCTGGGGAGCCTGGCTGGCTCTGCCTGTAGAGCATGTGACTCTTGATCTCAGGTTCATGAGTTCACAAAGGCCACACATTGGGCATGGAACCTACTTAAAAAAAAAAAAAAAAAAAAAAATTCCCGAAATACACAGGGTCAACCCATTCTTTCCTTTTTTTCTTTAAATTTCGCTATTATTTCTGACCAATGTTTTACCCTGTCTGGCCTACCATGGAAGAAGCTACAGTCTCACAATTTCTCTCTAGTCCTATTGTCCCTGAAAGAAGCATACAGCCCCTTTTGGATTTTTAAAGCTTTTTTTTTTTTTTAAAGATTTTATTTATTTATTTGACAGACAGAGATCAGAGGTAGGCAGAGAGGCAGGCAGAGAGAGAGGGGGAGAAGCATTCTCCCTGCTGAGCAGAGAGCCAGATGCAGGGCTTGATCCCAGGAATCTGAGATCATGACCTGAGCCGAAGGCAGAGGCTCAACCCACTGAGCCACCCAGGCACCCCGGCTTTTTAAAGCTTTTAAGAACAGAAGCAATGGGGGAAAAGACAGGAGGTTACTAAAGCTCTCTCCTAAGAACATCACTCCCCCCACCCCTCATTAAACCTTATCGAGAAAAACAGGCCAGTATATGTATTGAAGGTAGGTCTCTGGGAGAGAAAGCAATAGAGTAAAACATTTCAGAGAAATATCTAAACTTTGTTTATACAGAACATTTTCTCAAAGGAGCTAAGCAGCAGATAAAAACCAAGATAGGGAAGGAAGCTAAGAAAAGGTTATAGGGACTCAAGATCAAGCAGCACTAGATACAGGAGAAAAGACCTAAAATCTTTGGCTCCTACCACCAGTGCTGCTATGGGTGCCTAAAGTTAAGGTGAGAATGAAACAAAGAGGGATAAACTGCCACAACCAAAAAAGAGAAAAGAGATTTAAGTCCTAAATAGTGGAGGGGCGCCTGGTTGGCTCACTTGTTAAGTGTCTGCCTTCGGCTCAGGTCACGATCCCAGGATCCTAGGATCAAGCCCCACATGGGGCTGCCTGCTTCTCCCTCTCTCACTTACCCTGCTGTGTTCCCTCTCTTGCTGTTTCTCTCTGTCAATTAAATAAATACATTTAAAAAAATCTAAATAAATAAATAGATCCTAAATAGTGGAGGAGCGCCTGGGTGACTCAGTCGGTTAAGTTCCAACTCTTGGTTTTGGGCAAGTCATGAGATCGAGCCCTGCATCTGTCTCTGTGCTCAGCGAAAAAGTCTGCCTGATATTCTATCTCCCTCTGCCCCACCCCCAGCTTGCACTCTCTATCTCTCTCTAAAATAAAATAACTAAATAAAATCTTTTTTTTAAAAGGGGGCAGGGCACCTGGGTGGCTCAGTGATTAAAGTCTCTGCCTTCAGCTCAGGTCATGATCTCAGGGTCCTGGGATTGAGCCCCACATCGGGCTCTCTGCTCAGCTCTCTCCCTGCCTACTGTGATCTCTGTCTGTCAAATAAATAAATAAAATCTTTAAAAAAAAAATCTTAAAAAAATAAATATTCTAGGGATGCCTGGGTAGCTCACTTGGTTAAGCATCTCCATTTGGCTCGGGTCATGATCTTGACATCCTGGGATGTCACACATTGGGCTCCTTGCTCAGCGGGGAGCCTGTTTCTCCCTCTACCTGCTTCTCCTGCTTGTACTCACTTTCTCTCTCTCTCTCTGACAAATAAATAAATAAAATCTTAAAAAATAAAAATAAAAATAGATAAAAATCCTAAATAGTGGAGGGGGCACCTAGTTGACTCAGTCAGTGGACCAAGCAACTCTTGATCTCGGGTTTGTGAGTTTGAGCCCCAAATTAGGGGCAGACATCACTTAAAAAGAAAATCTTTTGGGGCGCCTGGGTGGCTCAGTGGATTAAGCCGCTGCCTTCGGCTCAGGTCATGATCTCAGGGTCTTGGGATCGAGTCCCGCATCGGGCTCTCTGCTCAGCAGGGAGCCTGCTTCCCCCTCTCTCTCTCTCTCTCTGGCTGCCTCTCTGTCTACTTGTGATTTCTCTCTGTCAAATAAATAAATCTTTAAAAAAAAAAAAAAAAAAAAGAAAATCTTTTTTTTTTTTTAAGATTTTATTTATTTATTTGATAGAAATCACAAGTAGGCAGAGAGGCAGGCAGAGAGAGAGAAGAGGGAAGCAGGCTCCCTGGTGAGCAGAAAGCCCAATGTGGGACCCAATCCCAGGACCCTGGGATCACGACCTGAGCTGAAGGCAGAGGCTTTAACACACTGAGCCACCCAGGTGCCCCTAAAAAGAAAATCTTTAAGGGCCCCTGGTGGGCTAAGTTGTTAAGCATCTGCCTTCAGCTCAGGTCATGATCCCAGGGTCCTGAGATCCAACCCCGTGGCGGGCTCTCCACTCAGCAGGAGGCCTACTTCTGCTCTCACTCCCCCGGATTGTGTTCCCTCTCTTGCTGTGTCTCTCTCTGTCAAATAACTAAAATCTTTAAAAAACAATAAATAGGGGCGCCTGAGTGGCTCAGTGGGTTAAGCCTCTGTCTTCCGCTCAGGTCGTGATCTCAGGGTCCTGGGATCTGGCCTGCATAGGGTTCTCTGCTCGGCGGGGGGCCTGCTTCCCTCTCTCTCTCTGCCCGCCTCTCTGCCTACTTGGGATCTCTCTCTGTCAAATAAATACATAAAATCTTAATAAATAAATAAATAAATAAATAAACAAACAAACAAATTCTAAATAGTAGAGAGGAAGAAAAAAAACTTCCAGGACCACTTAGCTACCTGCTGGGATACAGTCTGAAGTAAATAATATATGTAAGTCAAAGGCAATATGTTCAGATTTTCTGATATGTAGGCATCTTAAGAATATATGTCTTGTAAATCATGAGGGTTGCCTGAATTTTGTGATGAACATATATTAATCTAAATTCACACTCCAAGTATTTTGTGATCAAAAGCAGTATTACTCAAAGTGTAGTTAGTTGAGCAACAGAATCAGTATCACTTGGGAGAGGGCCCAGAAACTTGTGTTTTAACACCTTTCTAGGTGATTTTAATTTACAGTACAGTTTGGAAAGTACTTCTCTAGGGGCACCTGGGTGGCTCAGTTGGTTAAACATCTAAGTTCAGCACACATCGTAGTCTTAAGGTCCTGGGATCCAGTCCAGAGTTGTCGGTGAACAGGGAGCCCCCTTGTCCCTCTGCCCTTCCCGACTCATGCGCTGCCTCTCTCTTTCAAATAAATAAAGTCTTTAAAAAAGAGAAAGAGAGAGCAGAAGAAAAGTACTTCTCTATAGAATAGGTTTATCAAAGGGCTAGTTGGTCCCCAAGGTACAGGGTAAGGTAGAGTTGTACACAGCTGAAGACAATGCTTGCCCCCAAATCATCCAGTTCACACAATGGGAAAGCAGTGCCACAGAGGCACAAAACAGTAACTGACATGGGCAAATGGGAGGGTGGTTGAGGTGGTTTTTAAAAATAAGCTAGGCAGAGAGGACACCACTATGTGTTTCCTGAGATTTTTTTGAAATAGAAGAGGCTGTGGTAGGACTACACAGAGGAAGAGAAGTTGGAAGTTGAAGAAGAGGTGGAAGTTGAAAAAATGAAGTCAACAAAAAGTGATTAAGAAGTGAGGGGCACCTGGGTGGCTCAGTGGGTTGAGCCGATGCCTTCGGCTCAGGTCATGATCTCAGGGTCCTGGGATCATCAGGCTCTCTGCTCAGCGGGGAGCCTGCTTCCTCCTCTCTCTCTCTCTGCCTACTTGTGATCTCTCTCTGTCAAATAAATAAATAAAATATTAAAAAAAAAAAAAAAGAAGTAGTGAGTATGCAGGGGCACTTAGGTGGCTCAGTGGGTTAAGGCCTCTGCCTTCAGTTCAGGTCACAATCCCAGAGTCCTGGGATCAAACCCCGCATCGGGCTCTGCTCAGCAGGGAGTCTGCTTCCCCCTCCTGCTGGCTGCCTCTCTGCCTACTTGTGATCTCTTTCTGTCAAATAAATAAATAAAATCTTTTTTTTTTTTTAAGATTTTATTTATTTATTTGAGAGAGAGAAAGTGAGAGAGAGCATGAGCAAGGAGAAGGTCAGAGGGAGAAGCAGACTCCCCATGGACCTGGGAGCCCAATGTGGGACTCGATCCCGGAACTCAAGGATCATGACCTGAGCCGAAGGCAGTGGTCCAACCAACTGAGCCACCCAGGTGCCCCAATAAATAAAATCTTTAAAAAAAAAAAGTGAGGGGCGCCTGGGTGGCTCAGTGGCTTAAGCCGCTGCCTTCCAGCTCAGGTCGTGGTCTCGGGGTCCTGGGATCGAGCCCCGCATCGGACTCTCTGCTCAGCAGGGAGCCTGCTTCCTCCTCTCCCTCTCTCTCTCTGCCTGCCTCTCTGCCTGCTTGTGATCTCTCTCTGTCAAATAAATAAATAAAATCTTAAAAAAAAAAAAAAAAGAAAGAAGTGAATATGCAGAGGGTCTATAATCTCAAATACATAAAGCAAAAGTTTGCAGAAAAATAAATAATCAAGAGGTTCCCAAGAGAATAAAAATCAAGAATGCAGAGTTCTAGAAACCAGTAATCACAGGAAAAGTGGGAAGTGGAGCCTCCAAAACACTCGAAAATAGACACCAACTTAAATCTTACTTGGACTGAATACTGAGGAACAATGAATAAATGTCATTATTGCCATTGGTGTGGGCTTACTACTGCCTTTAATGAGTAGTGCAGCAGAGTAAAGCATACTCTTTTGGCTGACAAATAAGGATTTTAAATGTAATAGGGTCTGTGGGTACCTGGGTCGCTCAGCTGGTTAAGCATCTGACTCTTAGTTTCAGCTCAGGTCATGATTTCTGGGTTGTGAGATAAAGCCCCGGTATCCGGGGCCCTGTGCTCAGTGGGGAGTCTGCTTGGGATTCTTTCTCTCTCTCTCTCCCTTATCCCTTGCCCTGCATGGATACTCTCAATCTCTCTCAAAATGAATAAATAAATTTTTAAAAGTAATGGGGTCTTACATAGAAGTTTAGAGTGATTCACTAGCATGCCAATAATTGTGGGTCAAGGTACACTTTGGAAAGGCTATGCTATGGTTAACACTAAAGTTATCAATAAATGTAATTATATTAATCTTCCAAAGCTTGAGATGCCATAGAACAGGGTAAGAAGAGAAGATTTTAAGGTTTTAAACAAGTGAGACACAAGACAAAAAGAAAGAAAAGAAACAAAAATTAGACCATTAAAACTTGTGACTTACAGATTTTTGGATTTCCTTTAATAGGAAACTTCACAATCATCTCCTGGGGATTTGTGCAGATGAAAACAAACGGAGAATCAGATTCTTGACTCATGTCTGGATACTGCAAAATATAAAAATAACAAGTTCAGACTAGTTGGGACAGATTTTGAATTTCAGGGAGATCAAAGGATGTCCCAAATTTCACCTCAACATTCTGATGATAGCACTCTCCATTTCAGTCAGGTAAAGAGGATTATGCTCAACAAGCAAGAACAAACCTTCCCCTTTCCCCAGGCCTTAGCACAGTAGTCTTATGCAGTCTATTGCCTGCCATTTCTGACCTCCTATAATGGGAACAACTTCTTTAAAAAAAAAAAGATACCTGATATTTTTCCAGAAGAATCAGGACTGACTGTTCTTTTAGTATAAATGACAAAGTTGGGAGATTTGGAGGTCTACTTTGGGAACATTGGGCACCCCCAGGTTAACTTGAGTGAAACACTGGAAGGTTTAAGAAAAATAGAACATTTGTGGAAATGCTGCCAGAAATAGTCAACAAGCCCTTCTTTTACTATAAGGAAGGAAGATGATTCATTCTGAAAGGTATGAACATGCAAAAGCTGTTTTGCTGGATGCATTCCAGACTTACTTAGGGTGAAAAGGTAACTGGTAGAGCAATTCTGAAAATTATTTAGAAGCCTCCTTTGGATCTCTCATCACAAATCTGTGTGAATACTTAGGACTTGTATTCCTTCTGCAAAGACAGACACAGAACCTAGAGTAAGACTAGGCCGGCCACATAATCACAATTTAAGGCACAATAGAGGGTTGGCAGAAAGTGCTCTCTAGCAATGCCCAGCTGATTTGTTTTTTTCATTATTTCCTATCTTTCATGTCCTGTATTTAGCATGTTTGGCAAATATGACTCATAGGCTGACTATGATATTAGCAAAGGAGCCTTTCTCCTAGTAACTACCATCAAATGTATAAACTTATTTTCCACTCTTATTCACCTGCTAGGATATGTCCTCTAAAGAACTAAGGCTCAAAAGTAGAAATGGAGGTTTCAGTAAAATAAGAAAATTAAAATTTCTCTGTAACTAGTAGAAACATAGGTAGTTAAAACTTCTTTACTGACCATTTGACCACTCTGTTCTAAGTGGTTAAGTAAGGCTGTGGAGAAAACAGAAGGGATTTTTAGCACCTTTTGGTCCTGCCCACATACCATGGCTCTCTGTGCGGGACAGGTGTGGCATGTACATTGAAAAAACATAGCTTAATATCAAGTATCAGACACAATTATATTCAGAGGCATGGTCAAAATGTTCACAGTAGGAAAAAAAAAAAAGAGTAAAGATGAGAAGGAAAATGCTCTTCTTTCTTTATACCCTGGATCTTTAGAACTCAAAGAAAAGCAGGTTCCAGCTGTTACTGCTGAGGTGCTTTGGCATGAATAAAACCAGAGGCTGCCATCGAGATCTTTCAACCGAATTCTACAGAGGTGTCAACAGCAACAGTCACAATTCACATCTCTTCAGTTTTCCTACTCTCTCCCCTCTGTGTCTCAGAATGTTGAGGCAGAGGACAGTGCTGCGAGGACCTCACAGCTCTACTTTTCTAGAACTATAACCCAGTTCAGTCATTCTCTCCTCTTTTTTCTGCATCAACAAATGTTCCCTCTCTACTGACTCTATCCCATTAAACATATTTTCTGTAATGTCTGCCATAAAACAAAATCTCCCCATTCTCCTCAAGCAAATGCCCCATTTCTGATTCTTTTTACAACAAAATTCACTAAAAGATTATGTATGCTCCCTGCTTCAAATTCCTCTATTGTTTCTTGAATTCATTATCGACAGGCTTTCACTCCCAACACTCCACCAAAACTATTCTTGGTGAACTAAAGATCATTGCTCACTTCCATGTTGCTAAATCAAATGGTCAGTGCTCAGTTCTCATCTTAATTGACATATTTGTAGAAGCTGATAGAATTCTTCTCTCCCTTCTTCATGAACGTTCCTTACTTGGCTTCCAGGATATCATTCTCTTCTTGGCTTTGCTATTTACCTACTGCTTATCACCTCATCCTTTAAATGTTGGGAGTGCTTCAGAGGTCAGGCCTCAGACCTCTTCTCTCCCAACATTTACCACCTTAGTGATTTTCTTCAGGCTCAGAGTTAAAAAATAAGGTCCTGAATTTGTAACTATGAGAGGTGATGGATGTTCTCTAAATATATTGTGGTAATCATTTTGCAACATATACATGTATTAAATCATTCTGTTGTACATAGTGAACTAATACAATGTTATATGCCAATTAGACCTCAATAAAAATGGGGAAAAAATGAGGTCCTGGAAATGCAAATCTAAACCACAGTGAGATATTAGTTTATGCTTATGGGATGGTTATAATAAAACCAAACAAAACTAAACCAAAAAACATGGAAAATAACAAGCATTGGTAAGGATGTGAGGAAATTAAAACAGTCATGCATTGCTGGTATGGGTATAAAACAGTGCAGCTGCTATGGAAAACAGTTCAGTTTTTGTAACATCAAAGAGTTACAAAATTACCGTAAGGTCCAGCAATTCCGCTCATGGTTATATCCCTCAAAGAAATTGAAAGCTGTTACATGCTCCCAACATCTCACTTGTTCACCAATGTTCCTAGCATCCAATAGTTTCCACAATCCAAATGTTCATCCACAGACAGATGAACAAAATATGGTACATACATACAGTGGAATATTAAAAATATTCCAGAAATTCTGATGAATCTTAAAAAATTACACTTACTGAAATAAGCCATACACAGAAGGCCAAATATTACCTGATGAGTAACTATACAAGGTACTTAGGATAAGCAAATTCAAAGAGACAGAAAATAGAGGTTATTAGGGGCCTGGAGGGAGGAGGAAGAAGTTATTATTTAATGGGGACAGTATTTCTGTTTGAGATGATGAAAAAGTTCTGGAAATGGATAGTGGCAATGGTTGCTCAACATTACAAATGTACATAATGCCACTGACCTGTACACTTAAAAAAGGTTAAAATGGTAAGTTTTATGTTATGTATATTTTATCACAGTACAAATAAAATTTTACAAAACAGATCCTGATTCATTTCCAAACCTGCTCCTCTCTTATCCATTCCCCTCTTTAAAATGAATAATGAATGAATAAATAGATACCCAGCCTACTAGCTATTCCATCCTTCCAGTTGTTCAGGCCAAAACCCCCACAACCACCTCACTAAGAAATTCTGTTAACTCCACCTTCAAAGGATATTCAATATCTCACCACTTCCTAAGACCTCCACAGCTACTTCCCTGGTCCAAGCCATCATGTTTTCTTGGATTACCACAATAATCTCCTAATTGGTCTCTCTGTTTCTGCCCTTAACCTCTCTCTTTTCTATTTTTAACAGGGCAGTCAGAACTATTTTTTAAAAAACATATCAGATCATACACTCCACTACTTAAAACTTCCCAGTGGCTTTTCATCTCACTCAGAATAAAAGCCTAAGTCCTCAGTATAACCTTCGGTTCCTGGAGAGTCTGGCTCTCTATTTCCTCTTTGACATCTTTTCCTACTACATTTACCCCCACTTTCACTCTATTCCAGCCACACTGACTTCCAGGTTGTTCCTGTCCTTGGATCTTTGCACTTGCTTATTCCCTCTTCCTAGAATGCTCCCATCACTACCACGACCCAGATATGCACAAGGCTTCTCTTTCTTCAGAACTTTGTTTAAATGTCAGCTTTGCAGTAAGCCTTCCCTAATCATTCTATTTATTTATTTTTTTTTAAAGATTTTATTTATTTATTTGACAGAGAGAAATCACAAGCAGGCAGAGAGGCAGGCAGAGAGAGAGGAGGAGGAAGCAGGCTCCCCGCTGAGCAGAGAGCCCGATGTGGGACTCGATCCCAGGACCCTGAGATCATGACCTGAGCCGAAGGCAGCGGCTTATCCCACTGAGCCACCCAGGCGCCCCCTAATCATTCTATTTAAAATCAGAGCATGAATATCCTCACAGACTTGGTACACTCAACCCTATAGCACTTACCATCATCTAATACATTATAATTTACTTATTTAAATTTTTAAAAGATTTTATTTTTAAGTAATCTCTATGCCCAATTTAAGGCTCAAACTCAAAACCTGGAGATCAAGAGTCCCATGCTCAGGGCACATGGGTGGCTCAGTTTAAGAATCCAATTCTTGGTTTTGACTCAGGTCATGATCTCAGGGTGGTAAGATTGAGCTCCACACCCAGCGCAGAGTCTACTTGAGATTCTTTCCCCTCCCTCTCCCTCTGCTCCTCCCCCTGATTGTGTGTGCTCTGTCAAATAAATAAAGAAATAAAAATTAAAGAAGAGTTACATGCTCTATCAACTGAACCAGCCAGGCACCACTGCATTTTTAAATTTGGCCTCCCTTTACAAGGATGAAAACTCCCATGAAGGCCAGTGTTTTTGTTTATTTTGTTTACTTGTCAGCACCCCGAATCATGCTTGGCACATTGTAGGCAATCAATATTTTCTGAGTGAATGAATAATGAAAACAACCTGTGCATTAAGGTTATCTTTTTTTTTAATGTCATTGCATATGTCATATTTGTAACTGTTGATTAAAGACACAGTATTTTTTTTTAAAGATTTTATTTATTTATTTGACAGAGAGAAATCACAAGTAGATGGAGAGGCAGGCAGAGAGAGAGAGAGAGAGAGGGAAGCAGGCTCCCTGCTGAGCAGAGAGCCCGATGCGGGACTCGATCCCAGGACCCAGAGATCATGACCCGAGCCGAAGGCAGCGGCTTAACCCACTGAGCCACCCAGGCGCCCAAAGACATAGTATTTTTAAAAGACTTTATTTATTTATTTAAGATAGAGCGAGAGTGAGAGAGAGTATAAGCTTTGGGAGCAGCAGGCAGAGGGAGAAATAGGCTCTCCAATGACCAGGGAGCCCGACACGGGGCTTGATCCCAGGACTCCAAGATCATGACCTCATGACCTGGGCTGAAGGCAGACGCTCATCTAATAGAGCCACCCAGGCACCCCACACATTAAGGTTATCATAACTATACTAAATGCACACATGCTGGGAACTAGAGACTCTTAGGACAATAACTGGGTAAAAGCAGGTGCTACTCTGTAATCTGTTATCCCTAAAGCTAAATTAGAACTTTTGTGTCTTGGCAAGTAGTCCAATAAGGCCCTATGTTTAATGTTAACTACACTGACATACATTAACAGAGTAAGCAAATGTCAAATAATGGGGAAAATGATAGATAAATATAGATAAAATAGATAAATATAGATAAAAATAGATAAATAAATTATCCAACAGGTTCCTGGACCCACTCGTGCCTCACAATAAAGATAAACATTAAAATCAACTTTCCCAACTTAATCTAAATCAGAGTTTTATGTGAATATTCCTTTTTCTAAGCTCTTATACTGAACTTCAAGAGGCTTACAAGAAACAGAGCTGAAGAACAAAACAGTCTGCAAAGAATAAAGTAAAGTAAGGTCTTGTATTGGGAAAAGGGGTAGAGTGCAGTAAAGCAAAGTCAGTTTGGCAGAGCCTCAGTACGTTCAAAAAAGCATAATCTCTGCAGCTGGGGCCTGGGTACTATGGACCACATTAAACACTGGCATGTCAGTGACTCACAAGAAAGGGATTTTTGGTCTGAGAGTCAGAGACTAAAATGTAGTTGATGGACAGAAAACTAAATCAAGGGCGTGGCTGGCTCAGTAGGTATAGCATGCAATTCTTGATGTTGGGGTTGTGTTCAAGCACCATGTTAGGTGTAGAGCTTACATTAAAAAAACAAAAGTAAATTAAGAGAAAGGAGGTTCATATTTGTAAACAATATGAATAAACTTTGGATATCATATCCAATTTAGAGAGGATGCTAAAGAAAGGGTCACTGAGATAGCACAACAGACAGATCAAGGAATGTGGGCTGTAAAATCAAGCAATTCAAAGGAACCATTGAAATTCAGTAACACGGGGCGCCTGGGTGGCTCAGTGGGTTAAAGCCTCTGCCTTCGGCTCAGGTCATGATCCCAGGGTCCTGGGATCGAGCCCCGCATCGGGCTCTTTGCTCAGCAGGGAGCCTGCTTCCTCCTCTCTTTCTCTGCCTGCCTCTCTGCCTACTTGTAATCTTTGTCAAATAAAATAAAATAAAATAAAATCTTTAAAAAAAAAAAAAGAAATTCAGTAACAGATTCCTCAGGAAGTTGCGGCTGTTCTTGCCTAAGAAAAAATGACTTCTGTTTTTTGGGTGTTGAGATGAACACCCAACTTTTCCATCAACATGGATAGGACAGGAGGAGATGATGCTAAGTGAAATAAGTCAAACAGAGAAAGTCAATTATCATATGGTTTCACTTGTTTGTGGAACATAAGGAATAGCATGGAGGACATTAGAAGGGGAAAATGAAGGAGGAGAAATTGGAGTGGGAGATGAACCATGAGAGACTATGGACTCCAGGGAAACAAATGGAGGGTTTTAGAAGGAAAGGGGGCGGGGGATGGGTGAGCCCTGGGATGGGTATTAAGGAGGGCACGGATTGCATGGAGCACTGGGTGTTATACACAAACAATGAATCATGGAACACTACATCAAAAACTAATAATGTACTGTATGGTGACTAACATAACTCAATAAAAAATAATTAGAAAGAAAGAAAGGAAGGAAGGAAGGAAGGAAGGAAGGAAGGAAACATGACTCCTATCACCTGGTTTCCAGCCTGGGGGGGAGGAGGAGAGGGTTGGGCCTACTCTTTTTTCATGGCTCATAAGTTTCATAGCTGTATAACATAACAGGTAATTAACACTAAACAGCCATTTTCTTCTCTTCTCCAGAGGAAAAATGTTCACCAGTCCTCTAGAAAACATTTCTTTTGCCATTTTTTGCCATTTTTTGGCAATCACAACTAATTCAGAGCCAAGTGGCCATTTTCACCAACTCTGCAAGATGTCACTCTTCCCAACAAATCCCCAAATGACCTTTAAGTCTTGTATCTGTCTCCAGAGGACTAAAAGCTAAAGCAAACAGTTAAGAAAGAACTCATTGACAAAGAACATATATTTGCTATAGGTTTTCTTGGTTTGAACTTTAGGGAACTAGACAGACATGAAATCAGGCTCTGAAATGCAGTTAGCAGAAAACCAACTCCAAGAAGATTAAGGTGATAATACTCAGGAGAGAAGGAAATGAGTCTGATAAAAAGGCTACAAAGCACAACACATCCAAAGAAGCATATCCTGAAAGCAACTGTGCTCTCTAATAGTTGTGTACATTTTCCTTCAAAGCAATTCAAGGTGTTCACAGGACACACAACTAGTACCCTAGGCCACACTCTACTGGAGAATAAAAGTTTTCTCACATCAGTGACATATTGATCATGAGGCTTTGACAAGAAAACTACTATATATTTGACTGGAGTTGAATAAAGATCATGCCAGCTGGCCCAAGGTGGGATATTGAACTCCCATGTACTAGTAGTACCCAATTCAAGTCATGTGCTCAGTATCAAAGACAGGGGGGTTACAGCTCAATGCTACAGAGCTCATGTTTGCTCTAAGTGAAAAGAATAACGTATGAGTGACGTGCAGCTTAAGGGTTTTAGAGCCATTTGTGGAAAATGATCTAGCTGAAGCCACATAGTGTTGATTTCCTGGTCCCATCCTACTCACAGTTAAGTTTCCAATGTGGCTTTCTATGCCCTTTGGAATCCTATGCTCAAACCTCCATACATAAGAGAACCTAAGCAAGCATATTTTTTCTAAAATTAACCTCATAGCTTTTCTGCCCTTACTCATAAAGACCTAAAGTGGAATCACCCATACATGACAGTTATTTTTGGTCTTAAATTTCATATAGCAGGCTTTTAATAATTCAACTTAAACTAGTAAGAACTAAAAGAGATGCCTGGGTGGCTCAGTGGGTTGAACCGCTGCCTTTGGCTCGGGTCATGGTCTCGGGGTCCTGGGGTCGAGTCCTGCATCGGGCTCTCTGCTCAGCAGGGAGTCTGCTTCTCTCTCTCTCTCTGCCTGCCTCTCCATCTACTTGTGATCTCTCTCTGTCAAATAAATAAATAAAATCTTTAAAAAAAAAATTTTAAAGATACTACATTGTAAGGTCCTTAACCATTGAAGTCTACGTTGGGACTAATAACTCAGAACGCTAAAACTCGACTTGGGAATCTGGTAATTTTAGAATTTAACTCCCAATGGCTGGTTGACTCAACTAAGAATAACTATTCTGAGGCAGAGCTTAGAGCATCCTTTGACATCAGTTAACCTACCAAGGTAAGATCATTGTTAGGTAATCTGGTGCTATTAACATTAACAATACCCCTTCATAAAATGACATTTGTCTTTTAGAACAAAACAGATTAAAACATTTTATACTATCCAAGTAAAAAACCATAATACTGTGCGTGGAATTAATTTTTTTTTTCTTAAGATTTTAAGTAATCTTGAGGCGCCTGGGTGGCTCAGTGGGTTAAACCTCTGCCTTTGGCTCAGGTCTAGACCTTCTAGACTTTCTAGATCAAGCAGACTACTTTGCCTCTAAGCCTGGGTTTACTTACAGGTAAAATGAAGGTGTTACATTAAGTGATTAATTCTACCTAAAACCTCTTACATCTGTCCCCCTCTTGTCTCATTTCACTGGCATTATCCTAGAACAGACTTTTAAAAGTACCTTGACGTGGGACGCCTGGGTGGCTCAGTTGGTTTAAGCAGCTGCCTTCGGCTCAGGTCATGATCCCAGGCTTCTGGGAGCGAGCCCTGCATCGGGCTCCTTGCTCAGCAGGGAGCCTGCTTCGCCCTCTGCCTTTGCCTGCCACTCTATCTGCCTGTGCTCACTCTCTGTCAAATAAATAAATAAAATCTTTATTTTATTTATTTACTAAAAAAAAAAGAATCTTGACCCTCGAATGACAACTGCCATCTCATTAGTACCTCCCCACCTTCAGAATCTTCACTGTAATCCATCTTCCACATTGCAGCCAGATCCATTTTCGTAAATCAAGGCCATGACCACGTTCCAAACACCCCTTCTCCATTCCACAACTGACTATAGAAAAAAGCATTACTGCTAAAGCTTATCATACAAAGCTATCTACCACTGGACCACAACATACTTTTCCATTCTTGTTTGCTGCTTCCTCCTCTTTCAAACCCATACCCATCTCTCAACAAACTGGTTTGCTATTATTCTCTGGATAGGCCCATAACTTCCACCTCACACTTCTTCTTCTCCTTGGACTATGCCTCTCAATCAACTATATAGAAAGACTTGAACAACAATCTCATCTCTATCATTTACTGACTAATAGTACTCAAGTTACTTTAACTGAGTCTTAAATTTCCTCGTCCCTAAAAGAGGGGTAACGATACCTTGTTGTTGTTATTGTAATGAGGATAAGAACATACATGATAGGTCATATAACAGCTGATCAAAAGTGATAGATTTTATTATTACTACCCTTTAATGCTAATTCAAAAGCCATATTCTTAATAAAGTCTTTTGAGATCTCTCCTAGCTGGAAGCAACCTTTTCCTCCTTTAAATTCCTCAGTGACACTCTACTTTTCAAGACAGTAATTTTGCTTTTTATTTTGTATTTGTTTGTTTACATTGTTACATTTTGTTTACATTTGTTTACATTGCTTTTTATTTTGTATTTGTTTGCTTGCATTTGTATTTCATCTGTCTAGTAGTCTTTCAAACATTCTGAGAGCAGAACCCATGGCTCATTCACCTTTCTGTTTCTTTTAGTGTCTAAAACAATGTCTAATTTATGGTAGGCATTCAAGTGTTTATAATAATACTTAAGAAAATCTTAAGAATTATATGTTCATTTTCAGAGGCATCTTGGTGACTCAGTCAGCTAAGCATCTGCTTTCAGCTCAGGTCATGATCCCAGGGTCTTGGCATTGAGCTCCATGTCGGGTTCCCTGCTCAGCAGGGAGTCTGCTTTTCCCTCTCTCTCTATCATTCTCCCTCTGCCCCTTACCCATCACCTGTGCTCTCTTTCTCAAATAAATTAATTAAATCTTAAAAAAAAAAAAAAAAGAATTAGGGGCGCCTGGGTGGCTCAGTAGGTAAAGCCTCTGCCTTCGGCTCAGGTCATGATCTCAGAGTCCTGGGATCAAGACCAGCACTGGGCTCTCTGCTCAGCAGGGAGCCTGCTTCCCCTGCCACCCGCCGCCGACACCTGTCTTTATGCCTACTTGTGATCTCTGTCAAATACATAAATAACATCTTAAAAAAAAAAAAGAATTACATGTTCATTTTCAGATGAAAAGCTAAACATCAAAGAACTTCTATAAATGCACAGATAAGTGTTACTATTTCTCTCCTCTGTTTGGGAAAAGAACAATAGAAAGTATAATGCTTTCTGGATTATTAAAAAACATACATGGTTGTCCTCAACTCATGCATGTGGGCACCTGACACTCAGGTTATAAAACAACTGTAGAGAGAGTTTGTTCTGACCTAGAAGTTCTAGTAAATATTCTAGTCTTCATGAGAATTCTGAAAATACATTCCCTGTTTCACTCAAGTGAGCTGTGATTTTAAAGAACTGCCTAGAGTCAGACTAGCTGTGGCACATACTCAGTTCCCCTCTTTGTTGGGTCTCTGACACAGCCCTCATGATCCCTTAGGAATACATATTTTTAGGTTTATAAATATGCAGGTTTTCTCAGTACAACAGAGAAGACATTTTAACACATTATTAAAAGGTTTTATTTATTTATTTGTCAGAGAGAAAGAGAGAGAGCACAAGTAGGGAGAGCAGCAGGCAGAGGGAGAAGCAGGCTTCCCACTGAGTAGGGACCCTGATGTGGGGCTCAATCCCTGGACCCCAGGATCATGACCTGAGCCAAAGGCAGGCACTAAACTGTCTGAAACACCCAGGCATCCCCATTTTCCACATATTAAAAGAAATTTTGCAGGGGCTGGTTTGCTTAGTCGGTAGAGAATATGACTCTCATCTCAGGGTCATGAGTTCAGGCCCCATGCTGGGCATAGAGGTTACTTTGAAAAAAAAAGAAAAGGAAAATTTGGGGAATTTGGGGACTCCACATTTTTCAAAGCTAATGTCTGGTTTGAATATTGATATTCCTTCATCCTCTAATTTCTCACCTCTTAGATCAGCATACAACACATTGGTGATAGATGATTTCCATTCTATTTTTATTAATCGTCCTGAAGATCTGTATCACTTGGATACCCTTATAGGAGAAGGAACAAGTAATACTCTCTTCCCAATGAAGACTTCAATTCTACTCCTATGTCAATTACATAGGCACCCAGCAGAATTGCTTCAGCAGAGCTCTTTAAAGACAGGGTCTTGGCTATTATAAAAGCCATAAGATCAAATGGACTGAAGGGTCAGTATGCTGGCAGGAGAGGAATGGATTTAGTCAGAAGAAACAGAACAATCAATGACCTTGGAAATTTCAGACAAATCAGATTATTGAAGGCAGAGATATAAATAGCACAAACAACACAGACAAGTAGAAACAAAAGCCACCAACTCAACTTTCTGTTTGAAAACTTGTTGGGTCTAGAGAACTGTTCAAACCACAGCTGCTAATGGTTATGGATTTGGCAATCAAAATGTCTTTGTTAAAAAAAAAAAAGTTTTAACTGCCTTACTATTGAGGTTACAAACCACAGCCTTGATGTATTGTTGCAGTCAACATCCTCCCTGCTGTTTTTGAGAGCTTACATCTGCTGCTGGCAGATAAAATGCTGGCAAACGGCATGGGCTCCTTCCAAGGGAATACAGGAGAAGTTGTAACTAGATGACTCTCATCTACCTTTCTCTCCTGAGTTGAGCCCACAGCCTTTTCTGTATCATTCCTACCTTGTTTAGGTTGATTCCCTGCCATTACTCAGGAGGGCTTAGGGTCCAGTGGGATTTTTTTCTGGCACAAATTATCCAGCCAGCCATACTACTCTTAGAAGATAAAAGGAAGAGGAGTTCTTAGCTCAGGGCAAAGCAATTTTAGCACATATTTTAAAAAATCAGTCAGAGTATAGTGTACTTGATTTTAAACAACCACTAATAAAACATTGTTTTTTTGTTTGTTTGTTTGTTTTAAGAGACTAAATGATCACACTATGTCAGAAATAGTGAGGGCTTAGTATATTTTAACTTATCAAAGAAAGGCCAAGAATGTGAGGTCAGGAAGTAAGTTACTGAGTTTCTCTGGGGAAGGAAAAAACTAGGAACAAGATGGAGAAGTAAAATGTGGTCCAAATTACTTAGGAGATTAGCTTCAGTGGAAATAAAAATTACTAGATCTACACTGGTTTTCAAGGAAAATATAATTCAGCTGGATGATGAGAAATGAGTGTGAAGATGCAGAAAGAAGACACAGGTCAAGAAACCGATTTCTGGGGCACCTGGGTGGCTCAGCGGGTTAAGCCGCTGCCTTCGGCTCAGGTCATGATCTCAGGGTCCTGGGATCGAGTCCCGCATCGGGCTCTCTGCTCAGCGGGGAGCCTGCTTCCTCCTCTCTCTCTCTGCCTGCCTCTCTGCCTACTTGTGATCTCTCTCTGTCAAATAAATAAATAAATAATAAAATCTTAAAAAAAAAAAAAAAAAAGAGAGAGAGAAAAAGAAACCAATTCCTGGATGATTCTCCCTCATTTTCATAGATAACCTGTGAGAATAAAAGAAAACCAAACATATGTCGACTAAAACTTTCTAAGTTGTATATACCACAAGATACCAGTTCTGCAATTAGTAACTAGGCAGTGTGCATGGGGTGGGGAGAAGGGATTTTATGGTCTAAGTTTTTGGAACACTGCATGTTATATCTACTAGATGTATCAGCATCATAATGCACACTAGCATGTTAATGGACCTGAAAAAGTCTGCAGTAAACAAACACATTTATTTGATACAAATTCATTTTCCAAATACATGTGTCCATAGACAATCACCTCCCCCGTTTTTATGTCTCCAGAGAACACTTATGCATGGAATAGTTTGGGAAACGCTAGTCTAGAGCTATTACTCCTCAACTTTCAACTCATTATTACAGAAATGAGAATAAGGTTTGTAAAACAGGCTAGGTAATCACATTTCTTACATCATAGAACCCTGGGTTAGGGACAGGCAGATTGCCAAAGAGGCTTCAGACATTTTCTAAAAGGCAGCCAAACACCAAAGCTATAACTTTTTAAAGATCCTTACCTAATACATAATTTCCAAATAGGTCTACTAACAATTCTGAATACATTCTTGAGCTACCCCCAAACACAGAAAAGAAACAGTGGGGGAAAGCCCCAGAAAAGCTGATCATAGGGAAAATGGGTAAGGGATTCCTGTTTAATGAATGCTACTGGCTTCCAGTGTTTGGGGATATTCTAACGTCATACATTGGGAAATTCATAGGGAGAGCTGCCAGGACTTCCAGCTGGGAACATATGGGAGGATTCCTATATTTCTATGTGCAGCCCTCACTATCCTCAGGATAAAAGACATAATCTAAGCTTGAAGAGGAGTATCATGCTGACCTGAAAGAGAGGTATCTTTGAGAAACAAAAAAGATTTATTTTGTTAATTAGATTTCTAATTCCCATAAACTTGCTACACTCCATAGGCTAGGGTTACAGTTTCTATCCTTCTCTACACAAACCTATGGAAGAAAGAGGATAGGCTGTTTAGTGATTGAAATCATTTGACCTTATATCAGACGGTGATTTGCTTGATCAACAAATAAGAAAATAAAGGAAGGCCCCTTACCAAACCCCCCACCCACACTGCCAGATGCTCCTGAGTTCCCATTCAGAATGCAAATATCCTAAAAAGAAAATATATTAATAACATATTAAGTCGTACTAAGCTATTAATGACTGTGAGAGTCTTTAAAACTATAAAGTCTGGGGCACCTGGGTAGTTCAAGTTGTCTAAGTGTCTGCCTTCAGCTCAGGTCATCATCTCAGGGTCTTGGAATTGAGCCCTGCATTGGGCTCCCTGCGTCTCTGCCCCTCACTCCCCCCAGCTCATAGGTTTGCACACACATGCTCTCTCTCAAATAAATAAAATCTTAATAAAAAAAAACCAAACCTTATAAAGCCAATACCAATGTATGGAATTTTTATAATTTTTACTTCTAGACTGAAAAAAAAAGGAGGGGGCTGGGGAGGGAAAGGAAGAGAGCAAAGAAGACCCTAGAAAAATGGTGAAAGACCCACAGGGGCATAGGCACAAGAGTGTGGAAAACAACCACATGTCTATGGTTTGCCTAAGTTTGGACCAGGTAATAAGGGCAGAACCAGAGGCGAGGGATCAAATTCATGCCAAAATGCATGCAGTGTACTCATATACATAAAGTAATCAAAGAGGACTGAGGAGGCAATCCACAAGAAAATGAAAGAAAACTAAAGGGATACTAACTATTGGTTAAAATCTACGAGGAAAGGGTAGGGAGAGTAAGATAGAGAAGAACAGTTTTTATAAACGGTAATAACAATATTGAAAAGCAAATAAATCTGGAAAACAATTTACTGAAAAAATGAAACTGAAGAACATTTTCCTAGGCATAGTGGTTGCCTAAAACAACTGTTCAAAGAACAGGAAAACCATATTGTTAGATAAGATGCTTCAGGCTCCAAGGATAGACTTTCCCATTCTGATTTTTGCTGGTCTGAGTATAAATATAAGGCTCTAAATCAGTTCTCCAATTAAGCTAAAGTCCTTCAGCTCCCTCTGCTGTTCAAAAATGAACTCTAGTTATGTCAGTCCAATTTTTAGTGATCAAAATAAACAAAAATATATACCTATATACATGCATGCGCACAGGTGCACACACTCTTTCTCTCGCTCTCTTAAATATACCCCAAATATGGCACAGTCCAGGAAATCAGAATTCAAGCATACCTGCTTATCATGAATTCTCTGGCATGGACCAAATGTTCCAAAATAACAAATCCTATCATTTCCACCACCTAACTGAAATAATTTAAGGGATAATGGAGGGTTTCTTTACCAAAAGCGGCAAAGTTTTACGAAAGGAAAAGGACCCTATACTCTTTAGCCTAGTTGGCGCAATAGTTTGTCACGCAGACATGTACATGCATCAGAAACCAAAACATCACTAGTTTTTCTGTTTCTGACCTGATCCTTTCTCTTTCCAATATTTCCCTAAGAAAATATTATCCTCACAAGTCTGAATTCAGTTGCTAACACCTTACTATCTCCACGATATTCTGTGTTGAAGGATCTACAAGTCAACTATGGTAGCAAACCAAGCATGTATCCAAGAAAATTACTCTTTACTCACCTGATCCTTAAACTGCTTCTGGGACAAGCAGTCAATGAGGTCCACACAGCCCAAAAGACAACCTGATGGATAGTCGTTAGGAAATTCCACATCTGAATCAAGAACAACAGAAGGATCATATAAATTTTCTTTTCTGTGACCCTGAAACTGCCCAATCTGATTCCAATTCTGAACAAATCACTTTCTTTCTTATGTATTTGTAGACATGGAAAAAAAAATGATGTTTTTATTTAGCACAACTGTTTGTATTTTAGCAAAAAATTTAGTGAGTGGCTGGCTTAGTCCACTATCCACATCCTAAGCTATTAAAAAAAATTGCCCTTACACCATCAAAGTTCAAGGACCCTATAACTCCAAACAAATCAATTCCACCTATACTCAGCTGGACTAGTTTTGAATTTGGTAGTGATGGGTTTTGGAAACAAGCTATAGGTGTGAAGAGAAAAACCAAAAAAATATAGGAATGACAGAACAGGGGCGCCTGGGTGGCTCAGTGGATTAAGCCGCTGCCTTCGGCTCAGGTCATGATCTCAGTGTCCTGGGATCGAGCCCCGCATCGGGCTCTTTGCTCAGCGGGAGCCTGCTTCTCTCTCTCTCTCTGCCTGACTCTCCGCCTACTTGTGATTTCTCTCTCTGTCAAATAAATAATAAATAAAATCTTTAAAAAAAAAAAAAAAAAATATAGGAATGACAGAACATAGGGAGTTAGAAAAAAAAATAAGACAATACAATTTTTTTTTTACTTTTATTTATTTATTTGACAGAGATCACAGGTAGGCAGAGAGGCAGGCAGAGAGAGAGGAAGGGAAGCAGGCTCCCTGCTGAGCAGAGAGCCCGATGTGGGACTGGATCCCAGGACCCTGGGATCATGACCTGAGCCGAAGGCAGAGGGTTTTTTTTTGTTTTTTTAAAAATATTTTATTTATCTATTTGACAGACATCACAAGTAGGCAGAGAGGCAGGCAGAGAGAGAGGAGGAAGCAGGCTCCCCGCAGAGCAGAGAGCCCGACGTGGGGCTCGATCCCAGGACCCTGGGATTATGACCCACTGAGCCACCCAGGCGCCCGAAGGCAGAGGTTTTAACCCACTGAACAACCCAGGCGCCCAAGACAACACAAATTTAAAACAAGCCAGTCAGGGCGCCTGGGTGGCTCAGTGGGTTGGGCCGCTGCCTTCGGCTCGGGTCATGATCTCAGGGTCCTGGGATGGAGTCCCACATCGGGCTCTCTGCTCAGCAGGGAGCCTGCTTCCCTTCCTCTCTCTCTACCTGCCTCTCCGTCTACTTGTGATTTCTCTCTGTCAAATAAATAAATAAAATCTTAAAAAAAAAAAAAAAAAGAAAATATGAACTTTTGATTCCTAAAATTTTGGTTGCCTAAAAACTTTTAAGGGTAGCTCTGTAATTATCCTCTCATTCTACCTTTAAAACAACTGTATGAGTTAGATAAGAGGAAGAAAAACAAGACACCTAAAGGTCAGAAGTGGTTTTTAGGATCCAAACTTGATGTGCTTGGGATGACTTCCAAAATACACTGCTTAAGTCAACCAACTCTGACCTGTCCAAATCCCACAGCAGATATCTATTTGGGTCACTCCCCCCAAAAACTTCTTACTGTGGTTGTTCTTCCCAATCTAAAGATCCCAGAGTTTATAGTAGTCATTTTGCTCTCACAATTTAAAAGAGAGAGAGAGAGAGAAGGAAAGAAAGAAAAAGGAAGGAAGAAAGAAAGAAAATAAATTTCCTCAGATGAAATTAAAACTGACTCAAGTCAGTTAAGCATCTGATTCTTAATCTCTACTCAGGTCTTGATCTCAGGGTTGTAAGTTGGGCTCCTTGCTGGGTGCGATGCCTACTTAAAAAAAAAAAAAAAAAGAGGGGCGCCTAGGTGGCTCAGTGGGTTAAGCCTCTGCCTTCGGCTCAGGTCATAATCTCAGGGTCCTGTGATCGAGCCCCACATTGGGTTTCTCTGCTCTGTAGGGAGCTTGCTTCTCCTCTCTCTCTGCCTACTTCTCTGCCTACTTGTGATCTCTCTGTCAAATAAATAAATCTTTAAAAAAAAAAAAAAAGAAAAAAGAAATTAAAACCAGTTGGTCAATATCTGGTGTTAGGAACTGTTATTTTTCTTTTCTTTTCTTTTAAAGATTTTATTTATTTATTTGACAGCAATCACAAGTAGGCAGAGAGGCAGGCGGTGGCGGTGGGCGGGGTGGGGCTGGGGAGCAGGCTCACCGCTGAGCAGGGACCCTGATGTGGGGCCTGATCCCAGGACCCCGAGTTCTCGACCTGAGCCAAAGGCAGAGGCCTTAACCCACTGAGCCACCCAGGCACCCCTGTTATTTTTATTTTCATTGGATGATGAATTAATGATTTGAACAGCTATCTATGACCTGATAGCTGTTCATGAAACAAATATACACAAAGATAAAAGTCCCTCTCATACCAACTCACCCAGAAAAAATAAACTCATAGGAGGAAGGAAATGAAATAAGATGAACATCAACAACAATGACTTCTCTCCATCAAATAATACTGAAAGGAGAATATACGGGTGTTACCTTTCCCACGAAGAACACGATATGTAGTCTGGAGTTCTGAGACTTCTTGAGGGGAGGGTCTTTTGGCTGTGGCTGCGATCCAAAGTCGTCCTCTGTGAGGAGTGTACCAGCTTCTGCCCTCCACCCTTAAAACAATTACAAATTGAGAGGAAGGGTTTAAATTCTAGTATCCCAGTGAATCTCATTTAAAACAGCAAATCTTCCAGTTGAACCAAGAGATCTATAGAAAGTATTTCACAAAGAGGGGTATTTTGTGTGAAAAACATTTAATACCCTTCACTAGAGTATGAAACCTGTTCTCCAGCTTTTCCTATCATCAGAACAAAGACAATTCGGGCATCTGGGTGGCTCAGACGATCAACTGTCTGCCTTCAGCCCAGGTCATGATCCCAGGGTCCTGGGACTGATTTCTGTATCGGGCTCCCTGTTTAGCAGGGAGTCTGCCTCTCTCTCTGCCTGCCGCTCCCCTCTGCTTGTGAGGGTGCTCTCTCTCTCTCTGACAAATAAATAAATGAAATCTTAAAAAAAAAAAAAAAGAACAAAGACAATTCATCTCTTTCAGGTCCTACTTTTTACCTGATCTCTGTAACTCAGAATAGCTCTCAGTACCTTTCACTAGCCTTGGAACTTCTACCACCCAAATCTTATTTTTTTTTAAGATATTATCTTTAAAAAAATTAATAATAAAATAAAGATTTTATTTATTCGAGAGTGAGTGAGAGAGAGAGAGAACATAAGTGGGGCAAGGGCAGAGAGAGAGGGAGCAGCAGACTCCCCACTGAGCAGGGAGTCCAATGACATGTGGGGCCTCAACCCTGGGACTCTAGGATCATGACCTAAGCTGAGGGCAGATGCTTAACCAACTGAGCCACCCAGGTGCCCCCAAATCTTACATTTTCAAGGTATCTAAGTTGTGCCACAAAAAAGGAAATCCTTGCTCTTCTCTGAGTGAAAGGCTAACATTTTCTTGGAAGCTTTGTTAATCAATCTCTAACCTAACAGAAAAAACCTCACCAACACATAAATCTCTCAGAAGAGTACTTTTATAATCATTACTTAATAGAATTTAAGTAAATGAAAATACTTATCATCTTCACTCTAAAGTATAACCACTTTCAATTATATTTTCTAAGTATTCTATAAAGGATTCTGTTCTTTGTAGATAATTAAACAACTTGACTAGTTCGAAAGAATCTTTAAGTGGAATAACAATGCATTCAAAATAATTTAATTACTCTCCAAGAATTATAAAAAGATGTTCCTGGGGGAGGGGGAATTGGGCAAAATGAGTGAAGGAGAGAGGGAGATACAGGATTCCAGTATGGAATGAGTAACTCATGGGAATAAAAAGCAGTTATTGGGACGCCTGGGTGGCTCAGTTGGTTGGACGACTGCCTTCGGCTCAGGTCATGATCCTGGAGTCCCGGGATCAAGTCCCGCATCAGGCTCCCAGCTCCATGGGGAGTCTGCTTCTCTCTCTGACCTTCTCCTCATTAATGCTCTCTCTCACTGTCTCTCTCTCAAGTAAATAAATAAAATCTTTAAAAAAAAAAAAAAGCAGTTATTTTTCTTTTCATTATTACAAGGATATTGTAATAGCAGTAAAATGGGAAACATGTGCTGAACAAAGCATAATGTATAAACTTGTCAAGTCACTAAGCTGTACACCTAAAACTAATGTATCACTGAGTGTCAAGTATACCCAAATAAAAAAGAAAAGAAAAAGAAGAAAAAGGATGTTCGTCTTTTGGTTCCAACCAAATGAAGTAAGTACCTTGATAACATACCCCTATTACAAAATTCTTACAATGGAAAATAGGGACTTTCTCACATCCTTCATTTTCCAATACAGATGAAGTGAAAGAGTGCCAGACACAGAGCAGGTGATCAATAATACATGAAGAATGAATCATTAGCTTTCTTCTCTCCACACCGAATCACCTGAAGGGTTATTGGGAAACCGGTCTCACAAATGTGGCAGAACCACCCATTTTATTTCAGTGGGAAATAACTTATTGTGGGCAGGATGCTGCTCATCTGTTCTTTTTAGTAACAAAATTTGAAGAACACAGATCCAAAATAGGATGAGAGAAATGTAAACATTCTCATTGTCTCAGCAGAAGGCAAACTGTTTAGCTTTCTACTTTGGAAGATGGAAAAGATAACCGAATTGTAGAAAACTGAATGAGAAAAACACGTATCTGAGGGCCCAGCTGCTCTGAAGCAGAAGCAGATTCACACACATTTGTTCTTTTTTTTTTCTTTTTAAATTTTATTTATTTATTTGTCAGAGAGAGAGCAGAGGCAGGGGAGTAGCAGGCAAAGCAGCCAGGGGAGAAGCAGGATCCCCACTGAGCAGGGAGCCCAATGTGGGACTCAATCCCTGGACCCCAGGATCATGACCTGACGCTTAATCGACTGAGCCACCCAGGTGTCCCTCACACGCACCTGTTCTAATGACACTACACACATGAACTATAAAACAATTACAAGCCGGGGCGCCTGGGTGGCTCAGTGGGTTAAGCTGCTGCCTTCGGCTCAGGTCATTATCTCAGGATCCTGGGATCAAGTCCCACGTCGGGCTCTCTGCTCGGCAGGGAGCCTGCTTCCCTCTCTCTCTCTCACTCTCTCTACCAGCCTCTCTACCTACCTGTGATTTCTCTCTGTCAAATAAATAAATAAAATCTTTAAAAAAAAAACAAAAAAAAACCAATTACAAGCTAAAGCAAGAAGGCCTGATCTTCAAGAGGGAACAAAAATGGTAATGAAGGAGGGAAGTCACAACTAATAATGAAAACACCAGAGTAGAAATGACTGATCCTAAATGCCAATAAAAAATTTTCTTTCAGAAGAAAAATAACTGAAGCTTACTCAGTAAGAATGGAAAAAACACTCTGAAAACTTGAACTCTAGTTCCATCTCTGCTGCAAACGAGCTTTTTAATTCAGAGAAAGCTACTTTATCTTTGCTTACCTAAGTGCCATCATTTGTACAAGATTATAAACTGGCCTAATCTCTTTCATAGAGCTACTACTTTTAAAACTGTAAAAAGCTATTTAAATATAAGGTATTATTGGGGCGCCTGGGTGGCTCAATCGTTAAGCCTCTGCATTTGGCACAGGTCATGGTCCTAGCGTCTTGAGGTCAAGCCCCCCATCCGGCTCCCTGCTTGGCTGGAAGCCTGCTTCTCCCTCTCCCACACCCCCCACCCCCGCCCCCGGCTTATGTTTCTTCTCTCGCTGTGTCTCTCTGTGTCAAATAAATAAAATCTTTAAATAAATAAATAAATGGTATTATTACTATTATGAGTTAGGACACTGCCTAGGAATAATAAACTCTAAAGGCAAAATAGAAAGGGAAAAAAAAGATATCTGCACCTCTCACATTCATTGCAGCATTATGTACAACAGGCAAGACATGGAAACAACCAAATGTTTACTGATGGATGAATGGATAAAGAAAATGTGGTATATATGCACAATGGGATACTATTCGGCCATTTAATTTAAAACATGGATAGAGCTTGAGGGCACTGTGCTAAATCAGACAGAAAAAGACAAATACTGTATGATCTCACTTATATGTGGGATCTGAAAAAAAGCAAACTCATAGATACAGAGACCAAACTGGTGGTTGTCAGAGGTAAATGGGTGAAGATAGTAAAAATTTTCAGTTATAAGGTAAGTAAGTCCCAGGGAAGTAATGTACAGCTGGTAACTACAGTTAACAATACTGTATTATATAGGGGCGACTGGGTGGCTCACCTGCCTTTGGTTCAGGTCATGATCCAGAGGTCCTGGGATTGAGCCCCACGTTGCACCCTTGCTCATCAGGGAGCCTGCTTCTCCCTCTCCCTCTGCCATTCCCCCTTGCTGCTCTCTCTCTCAAATATATAAATAAATAAATTTTAAAAATACTGTCTAGTATATTTAAAAGTCATTAAGAAAGTAGATCTTAAAAGCCCTCATGTCAAGAGCACCTGGGTGGCTAAGTTGGTTATGCATCTGCCTTGGGCTCAGGTCATGATCCCAGGGACCTGGGACCAAGCCCCATGCCCTGCAGCCATTAGATTCCCTGTTCAGTGGAGATCCTGTTTCTCCCTCTCCCCACCTCCCCAGAATAAATAAAATCTTTTAAAAACAAAAAGAAATTCTCATGACAAACAAAAAATTTATAACTATGTGAAGTTATGGATGTTAACTAAACTTATTGAGGCAATTTTAAAAATATATATATACTTCTATATCAAATCATTATATTGTACAGCTTGAACTAATATGTTATATGTTAATTACATTTCAATAAAATTGGGAAAAACGGTGGCACCTGGGTGGCTCAGTGGGTTAAGCCTCTGCCTTCAGCTCAGGTCATGATCTCAGGATCCTGGGATCAAGCCCTATGAAGGGCTCTTTGCTCAGTGGGGAGCCTGCTTCTCCCCTCTCTGCCTGCTTTTCTGCCTACTTATCATCTCTCTCTCTGTGTCAAATAAAAAGATAAAATCTTTAATAAAATAAAATAAAATTGGGAAAAAAGGAAAAATGAATATGTTGCAATGATAAAGTGAAAGAAGTAAAACATAATATATATTATGGTCTCACTGTATAATAATTTGCACAGGAAAAAATATAAGTAAACCCTCTAAAATGCTAACAGTAGCTGTTTCTTTCTTTTTCTTTTTTTTTCTTTTTTTTAAGATTATTTATTTATTTATTTGTCAGTGATAGAGAGAGAGAGAGCGAGCAAGCACAGGCAGACAGAGAGGCAGGCAGAGGCAGAGGGAGAAGCAGGCTCCCTGCCGAGCAAGGAGCCCGATGTGGGACTCGATCCCAGGACGCTGGGATCATGACCTGAGCCGAAGGCAGCCGCTTAACCAACTGAGCCACCCAGGCGTCCCTTATTTTTCTTTTTTTAAAAAAAGATTTTATTTATTTATTTGACAGAGAGAGAGCACAAGCAGGCAGAGTCGCAGGCAGAGGGAGAGGGGGAGGGTCCTGGGATTGAGCCCCACATCAGGCTCTCTACTCAGCGGGAAGCCTGCTTCCCCCTCTCTCTCTGACTGCCTCTCTGCCTACTTGTGATCTCTGCCTGTCAAATAAATAAATAAAATCTTTAAAAAATTAAAATTAAAATTAAAATTAAAAAAATAAAAAAAGAGGTACGACTGGGTGGCTCAGAGGGTTAAGCCTCTGCCTTTGGATTGGGTCATGATCCCAGTGTCCTGGGATCGAGCCCCACATTGGGCTCTCTGCTCAGCTGGGAGCCTGCTTCTCCCTCTCTCTCTGCCTGCCTCACTGTCTACTTGTGATCTCTTTCTCTGTCAAATAAATAAATAAATCCTTAAAAAAAAAAAAAGGCTTTCTATAAAGATGAAAAAATGGTACTCTATTCTTTGTTATGATTAGGATTCTTAGTTTTTCTAAACTCAGTTTTTTTAAGCTATTCAGTAAAAACACTACTACCAAATCAATTACATGAATATATTGCTGAAATTTCTATGTGAAGAGTATTATAAATAATCACTAAATTGGGGAAAATGAATTCTAATCCACATTTTTTTTTAAAGAGAGAAACAGAGAGGTTGGGCGGGGGTGAAGGGGAGAAGGATAGAGAATCTTAAGCAGGCTCCATGTCCAGGATAGAGCCCAACTCGAGGCTCCATCTCATAACCCTGAGATCATGACCTGAACCAAAATCAAGAGTCAGATGCTTGACCAACTGAGCCACCCAGCTACCTCCCTAATTCATAATTCTAAATTAAGCTCATGTCACTATAAAATCTTCCACTGCCACGATTCATTTCTATCCTTACCTTTTGATCCCTCTGACAAGCAGAGAGGCCCAAGGCTGATGCATAGAGAGGCACCAGCCACCATCAAAGCCTTCCTGAAAATCTTGGTCCTGGATTCGCAGCTGATGCCGATAAGAGTTGAATTCTAGTTCTGATCCTGCTGAATGGAATGCCTTCTTCTGTGAGGCTGCACCTGTCTGGTCTATCCACTACACAAAAAAGAAACCAAACATACAGTTTTGTCTGACAAGGAAAGAACATGGGGTAGATATACAAAATGAAATGAATGCTTATAATGAAGAAATCATACTGGGCACAGTTTTCTTTTTCTTTTTCTTTTTATTTATTTATTTATTTATTTGACAGACAGAGATCACAAGTAGGCAGAGAGGCAGGCAGAGAGAGAGAGAGAGAGGAGGAAGCAGGCTCCCTGCTGAGCAGAGAGCCCGATGCGGGGCTCGATCCCAGGACCCTGAGACCATGACCTGAGCGCCCCACAGTTTTCTTAAAGTTTATACCATATTTATCTGAAACATGGCCAAAAAAGGTAGTAGGTTTTAAGATGATAAAATCTGGAGTTAGTTTAGATTTCTTAGCTTTTGGCTTATTTGATCATTTGTTGGGGGGAAAAACCAGAATAGTAGTTTAGAGATTCCAAACAATTACTTAACTTTTAACATTTTTAGTTTTCTCAACTATAAAATGTGGGTGTTGGACTAAGTTAATCTCTAATAATCTTTCTGTAATAAAGTTTTATGATTCTAATCAACTGCATCATATCTTAATAAAATAAACATTTATTAATACTTGACTATGTGAAGCACATAAAGTATAAAAAAGATACAGTTCCTTCTTTCAAGGAACTTATAATCCTAGTAGAAGACAAAGACATAAATAGCTATCCAAAATCTAAACCAGAATAAATATTACACAGGGATAGAGACCTTAACTGCGAATACCCAGGAAAGACTCATCCTTTATGGGGCAAATAAGTGGTTTCATAAACATGTTGGTGTTTGAACAATTTTGAGGCCCACATTCTCTGTTCTAGTTCTACTACAGTTCTAGTTTATATTACTGGTTTCTCTATTCCCACAGCCACTTTCCTAAATTAATCTCTTATATTTCTATAATACTGTTATAGACCTTAGTAACTGGTCTCCTCATCTGCTGCCCTACCAGTATTATAACATTAACCTGGCTTCTCATTATCTCCCCACTGCACTACTGCAATAACCTTCTTAGGAATTTCCTTGCTTCTAGTCTTACTCCTCTCTCCAATCTGTTCTCTATATAGGCATGGAAGTCATGCTAATCTTCTGCTTTCTTTAAAGACTTCCCTTTGCTGACTATGGAATAAAACCAGACTCCTCAGCATGAGACATAAAGGCTTTCATGGTAAGATGATGTCTACTGTACTGGGTTGAGTAGTATGCACCCTAACACTTATGTCTATCCAGAACCTGTAAAAGTGACCTTATTTGGGAATAGTCTTTGCAGATGCAATTAAATTAAGATACGGTAATGTTAGGTTAGGTTCAACCCCAAATCCAATGACTGGTGCCTTTATAAAATGGAAGAACAAGGCCGCCTGGGTGGCTCAGTCAGTTAAGCGGCTGCCTTCGGCTCATGGGTTTGAGCCCCGCATTGGGCTCTCTGAGCAGAGAGCCTGCTTCTCCCTCTCCCTCTGCCTGCTGCTCTGCCTACTTGTGTTCTCTCTCTCTGTCAAATAAATTTTTAAAAAATTATTACAAAATGGAAGAACAGAGACAAAAACATACAAGGAATAAGGCCATGTGAAAATGAAGGCAGACATCAGAATGATGCAGCTACAAACCAAGGGACACTCAGGGACACCAGAAGCTTAAAAGGCAAGGAAGTGTTTGGAGGAAGTGTGTGGCCCTGCCAACACCTTGGTTTTGATTATCAAACTGTGAGAAAATAAATTTCTGTTGTTTTAACCTAACTAATTGTGATACTTTGTTATAGTTGCCCTAGGAAACTAATACACCTACTAGTCCATCTTTTTTTTTTTTCATCTTAACTTTTATACTTAATTACTTCTGGTTCTAACAAATCTATAATGCTCCTAAGCTGCTGACCCTTTGGTACATGCTGTACCTTCCACCTGGAATTTCCTCCTTAGATTTATCTCATTTGAAATTGTTATTCATCCTTTAAGTCTTCTCTCAAACACTATTTCTTTGGTGACCCCTCTAGTGCATTTATGAACTCTTTCTTGAAGTTCTACTCTATGCACATGTGTCTGTCATTGCAATTATCTTTTTTAATTGAAGTACAATTAACATATGCAACTATTTTAAGGAATTCAAATTATAACTTCCCTATAAAAGCCTCTTTTTTTTTTTTTTAAAGATTTTATTTATTTATTTGACAGAGATCACAAGCAGGCAGAGAGGCAGGCAGAGAGAGAGAGAGAGAGGAGGAAGCAGGCTCCCTGCCGAGGAGAGAGCCCGATGTGGGACTCGATCCCAGGACCCTGAGATCATGACCTGAGCCGAAGGCAGAGGCCCAACCCTCTGAGCCACCCAGGCACCCTAAAAGCCTCTTTTATTCTCAACTGGAAGTACTGTTTCCCTCCCCTGGGTTTCCACCATACTTTATTTAAATTTCTGTTAGTATTAGAGCTGCTATGTAATCTTTTCCCCTACTAATCTATTAGTTTCTTGAGGATAGAAGCAGTGTAACAGTCAGTTTATCACTTACTACTATGCTTGCACATAGTAGATGCTCAATGTATGATGGAAAAAGTGAATGACAACAACAAACATTTTAGTTTAAAATACCATTCCATGGGATTACCCATATTCTATAAAAGGCAGAGAAAGAATATTAACAAAAGGACCATGGGGCTATTGTCTAAATATGTTACTTTTAAAAACCCTCTCTTGGAAAATACTAGGAAGGTAATACAGGTCAACTTGTTAGAAGTGCTGAAAAAATTGGAAAAAACTGGGGCCAGAAAATAAGGTTGGTGGGTGTGTTCAAAGAGCAAATTAGTATCTAAAGCCTATGAAATAGGCACACTTGAAGGAGAAATATCAGGGCCCAAACTTCTCTCATTACCCTCTAGAAAAAAGGATCACTAACCTGGGGAGGGGACTGGTAGAGGTTGGGATTCACCAGAACTCCCAAAGGCTCATCAGAAGATCTATTCAGTTTGGTCAATGGTTGATTCAAGGTTCCATTGGCAATTGCCTGTATTGTCTCATCTAGTCTGTGATAACAAACCAAAGGATGCAATAATTGGTAATATTCTTTGCTCAGAATATCCTTACTTACCACAACATAAAATCCTTCAACAATGATAAAATTTGAAATTCAAAGAGGGGTCCATGGATGATCTTCCCTATCCCCACCACCAACTTCCTTCTCTTCACTCCAAGAACCCTAAGGAATATGAGTTAGTAGAAGTTCCAGAACATTAAGAAAATAGGTAGGGCATACTACAATCATTCATCTGCATAACAATATCACTAAAAATGCCAAGATAAGAAAACATGCATAGAAATAATCTGACCCACAGAAGAGTATTCAATAGCAATCTATTTACTCAACACATTCAATTACTCCTCTGCCCACTCAGAAGTCCCTGTCTACTTCTCCATGCTTATCTGGATTCTATCCTTGCTTCGAGGCCCAGAAGTTCTAATGAGGCACTCTACTGGCCTAGCACAAAAGTTCTTACTCCTTTTTCTGAAGTCCTATTAACACCTACTAATTAAACAGTCACGGAACCTGCCTCCTTAGTGCAGTAGGCAGCAGGTCAGTCTCATAAACAGTCACGGAATACATCCCATGTTATCCTGTGCCTATGGTGTTTGTTATTTATTTTGGCTCTAAACTCACAAAAGAATGTGATCATTATTCATTTAAAGACTGTAGAACTGGGATGCCTGGGTGGCTCAGTGGGTTAAGCCTTGCCTTCGGCTCATGTCATGGTCTCGGGGTCCTTGGATCCAACCCCGCATGGGGCTCTCCGCTCAGCGGGGATAGAGCCCTGCATGGGGCTCTCTGCTCAGCAGGGAGCCTGCTTCATCCTCTCTCTCTGCCTACTTGTGATCTCTGTCTGCCAAATTAACAAATTAAAGTCTTAAAAAAAAAAAAAACGGGAGAACTAATCTTACTGATTAGTAATAGATCATAGGTCCTGCAGGAACCGTAACTTATTCTTATTGATATCTCTATGTTACTTGCTGCTGTACTCCATGTTCTTGCCAGATGCTTTAGAAATATTTGTAGATAATGATAATTGTGAGGCACAACATAATGAAAAGCTTTTACCAGGAGGAAAGGTCAATTAAATACAATTAATACGATTAAAGAGCTATTTGTTAGAAACCTCAGATATCCAAAGCAACTTGGATATCCAGGAGGGGCACCTGGGCAGCTCTGTCAGTTAAGCACTGGATTCTTGATCTCAGCTCAGGTGTTAACCTCAGGGTCCTCAGAGTCATGTGTTCCAGCCCCACATTGAGACCAGCATGGAACCTACTTAAGAAAAGAAAGTGTGGAGGACATGGTTCTTGCCTTCAAGAAGCTCTGAATCTAAACAGCAGGTTTAAAACAGCTATGAAGATGATGAACAAAAACATGGAAGGATGTAGCTATTATACTATGATACAGTTATTGCAATTATTGCTATTATTATCCCACCTGTTGTACCAAATAGGCAGGTATTTCAAAAGTGAACATTGAGGGAGAAATTTCCAAACCAAGAAAAAAGCAGAGACATAGGCATGAAGCAAAAAGAAAAGAAAAATAAGAATTTTTTAAAGGGGCGCCTGGGTGGCTCAGTGGGTTAAGCCGCTGCCTTCGGCTCAGGTCATGATCTCAGGGTCCTGGGATCAAGTCCCGCATCGGGCTCTCTGCTCAGCGGGGAGCCTGCTTCCTTCTCTCTCTCTCTGCCTACTTGTGATCTCTCTCTGTCAAACAAATAAATAAAATCTTTAAAAAAAAAAAAAAAAAAGAATTTTTTAAAGCATTTTTTTTAAAGATTTTATTCATTTAGGGTTCACTCTTGGCATTGAGGCTGTACCATTTTAATAGTCCCATCCACAGTAAAAGAGCATCTCGAGTTTCCTACACTCATAGATTAAGCAATATTTTATATATATATGTATTTTTTATTTCAGCCAATTTAATGATGTATTATGTTTTAAAATTTGCATTTCCCTTTTAACTAGTTGAGCATTTTATATTTTTCTTCTTTTTTAAAAAAAATTTACTTATTTGACAGAGAGAGAAAGGAACACAAGCAGGGGGAGTGGGAGATGGAAAAGCAGGCCTCCCACGGAGCAGGGAGCCAGATGCGGGGCTTCATTCCAGGACCTCAGGATCATGACCTGAGCCGAAGGCAGACACTTAACAACTGAGCCACGCAGGCACCCCTAGTTGAGCATTTTTTTTTTTTAAATGTCTATAGGCTATTTGCTTCACCTGTAAATCGTCCTTAACCTTTGCTCATTTTTCTAATGGATTGTTTTCTATGTTTCTTCTAATATGCTGGAAGTCTTTATATAGATATTCCTCTTTTGACTTAAAAATGTTGACAATATTCTCTCAGTTTGGTAGAATTTTTTTACTTTATTAAAAATATCTTGGGGCGCCTGGGTGGCTCAGTGGGTTAAGCTGCTGCCTTCGGCTCAGGTCATGATCTCAGGGTCCTGGGATCGAGTCCCGCATCGGGGCTCTCTGCTCAGCGGGGAGCCTGCTTCCTCCTCTCTCTCTCTGCCTGCCTCTCTGCCTACTTGTAATCTCTCTGTCAAATAAATAAATAAAAATCTTTAAAAAATAAAAATAAAAAAAAATAAAATAAATATCTTGGGGCACCTGGGTGGCTCAGTTGGTTAAGTGGCTGCCTTCAGCTCAGGTCATGATCTCAGGGTTCTGGGATTGAGCCCCAGGTTGGGCTCCCTGCTCAGGGCAAGTCTGCTTTTCCCTCTCCCTCTGCCTCTCTTTATTTCTTTCTAATCTTTTTATCTCTTCTACAATTAACTATTTAGTCAAACTTATTATCGCAGTATGGTTTGAGGTACAGAGCTAATGTAGATTTTTTCCAAGTCGGTGCCCAATCATTCCATCATATATTTAACCCTTTTCTTACTATTCAGAAATGCTACCTGGTTCAGGGGCACCCAGGTGGCTCAGTCAGTTAAGCATCTGACTCTTGATTTTGGCTTTGGTCATGATCTCAGGGTGGTGGGATGGAGCCCCATGTCAGGCTCTGTGTTCAGCAGGGAATTTGCCTGAGATTCTCTCCCTCTTCCTGTCCCTCTGCCCCTACCCTGACTTGTGCACATGCATGCACTCTCTCTAATAAATAAATCTTTTTTTTTTTTAAGAAAGGAGAAACGCTATTTCAATTACTAATTTATGCATGTGTGGACAAGAGCACACGTAATTCAAGATTGTTTCTGGATTCCTTTACATTTCATTGATCTTCTCCATGCCCAAACTGTACCTCATTGTTTTAAAAAGTTTATCAAACTACAGCAATTTTCTAGAAGACAAATTCCCCTCACTGTTCATTTTCAAAATTGTCTTAGCTACTTTTTTTTTTTTAAAGATTTTATTTATTTATGAGAGAGAGAGAGATCATAAGTAGGCAGAAAGGCAGGCAGAGAGAGAGCAGATGGGGAAGCAGGCTCCCTGCTGAGCAGGGAGCCCAGTGCAGGGCTCGATCCCAGAACCCTGGGACCAAGTCCCGAAGGGAAGGCAGAGGCCCTAACCCCCTGGGCCACCCGGGAGCCCCAGTCTTAGCTACTCTTACAATGATTCCAAATGAATATATAAATATTTTTAAAGATTTATTTATTTATTTATTTGACAGACAGAGATCACAAGTAGGCAGAGAGGCAGGCACAGAGAGAGAAAGGGAAGCAGGCTCCCTGCTGAGCAGAGAGCCCGATGCGGGGCTCGATCCCAGGACCCTGAGATCATGACCTGAGCCGAAGGCAGAGGCTTTAACCCACTGAGCAACCCAGGTGCCCTGCAAATGAATATATTATTTTTAAAATCAACAAAAATAGAGGTGCCTGGGTGGCTCAGTCATTTAAGCATCTACCTTCGGTTCAGGTCATGATCCCAGGTGGGTTCCTGGAACTGAGCCCCATGTCAGGCTCCCCGCTCAGTAGGGGAGTCTGTTTCTCCCTCTCCTTCCATCCCTGCCCTTGCTCACACTCGCTCTCTCTCTTCTCTCAAATAAATAAAATTTTAAATAAAATAAAATAAAATAAATAACAGATCCATGACAGGGGGAAAGTCCTCTACAGTCAAACTGCCCCCTCCCAAACCCTTTCCGGTGCTGCCCACTTACCTGCTGTGATACTCTGCTAGTGGATTTTCATCCTCCACGATCTTCCTGCCTGCAAAGTCAATGGTGACTTTCTTAGAGAGCCGAGACATATGTCGAAATTCTCTCAGCTCTTCCTCTCGCTTCTGCAGAGTCTCCCGCTCAATTTTAGACAACCACTGGTTAGAATCACTGGCAAAGTAATCTGACTCATCATCAATGACTTGGGTCCTTCGAATGCTAAGGAGGTAAAAAACAGAACACATGTCAACTGGGTCACCTGTTGATAAAACAGGGACTTGATATCCTGAGATTATTACCTCAAATATAGATGCCCCAAAAAGTCCAAAATCAGGTCAAGCTCTGCTTGGTTCCCAGCTTCTGCATATATCTTATCCCCATTGCAGTCTCAGCTCAGCTCTTGAAACTAATCTCACTCTCAGGCAGAAAAAGACACAGCATATAACCCATTATCCTTCTGCCATTTTTTTTTTTAAACTGGTCCAGCCATAACTGAGCTTCCACCAGGTTTTGCTACATCTGAATTCATGTCTCAGCAGCTTACTCAATATCCCAGACCCTTTTACTGGGACCTTGTCTATTCTTGCTAGGCCCAACTGCTGTCCTTTCCCTTAGAAGCTAAGGAGTGCTATCCTGGACTATTTAAGTCCTATGGCTTACTTTTTTTTTTTTTTTTTAAAGATTTCATTTATTTATTTGACAGACAGAGATCATAAGTAGGCAGAGAGAGGAGGAAGCAGACTCCCCATTGAGCAGAGAGCTCGATGCGGTGCTCCATCCCAGGACCCTGGGATCATGACCTAAGCCGAAGGCAGGAGTTAAATCCACTGAGCCACCCAGATGCCCCATTATGGCTTACTCTTAGGACATCCTACCACTCTACTACTATAAGCCAGTTTCTACCCCTTGCCCCCCAAAACCTATCTCCAGTCCCTCAATAAAACACTAAAACACTGGTCAAATTCTAAGATATGGCCTCAGGCCTATTCCTAAGATCATACTGACAAAGAAACTGAGAACTAGAAGGAATTTTGATGACCCAACTCTCTCATGCTATAGATAATGGGCCTGGGGCTCAAAGAAGTTAAGTGACTACTCAAAATGAACAAATCCAGTCACAACTGACTTTGTGCATAATATACAAAGTGACATAACACACACAGTGATGCCTGTGATATACACAGACAGGCACAGGGAAATACTGAATTTAGATTCATATATAGATTTCAATTTTTCAGGACACAGCTGAAATTCTACAAGTTTTAAAGTAGACTAAGACGGGGAGGTTTCAGAGGGCTCAGGAGAAAGCTGGTCCTACATGTGAACCTAAATAATGAAACTGGTACCCTGGAACACATGAGAAAAGGGGGCATTAGCAGGGAGAGACCCCTTTCTAGTTTCCATTTACCCAGAAATGTACTCCATTGCCAATTCTATTTCTAATGATAAAATTTTATTGAGTAGGGACAGAAGTGATATTTAAAGGATTAAGAGTAAATATGAGTTAAAAAACCTTTGCAATGAGGGCACCTGGCTGGCTCAGTGGGTTGAGCCTCTGCCTTTGGCTCAGGTCATGATATCAGGGCCCTGGATCAGTCCAACACCAGGCTCTCTGCTCAGCAGGGAGCCTGGTCCACCACCCCCCCGCACTCCACCTTTCGGCCTACGTGTGATCTCTCTCTGTCAAATAAATAAATAAAATCTTGAAAAAAACAAACAAAAAAAACCTTTATGATGGGCTTACTTAAGAAATAGCTTTCCAAGGGTGCCTGGGTGGCTCAGTGTGTTGAGCCGCTGCCTTCGGCTCAGGTCATGATCTCAGGGTCCTGGGATCGAGGCCTGCATCGGGCTCTCTGCTCAGCGGGGAGCCTGCTTCCCCCTCTCTCTCTGCCTGCCTCTCTGTCTACTTGTGATCTCTCTCTGTCAAATAAATAAATAAAATCTTTAAAAAAAAAAAAAAAGAAAGAAATAGCTTTCCAAGATATATCTCAGATTTACAGCAAATGGTTTGGAAGGAGGAAGCGTGTCTAACTAAAGGATTATAATGCCCAGAATAGACTCCCAGTTTAGGTACAATAAGTAAAATATTCAGGGGTCTCAAAGGACCCTCACAGATTCTCACACAGCCATTTGAAAAATGAGTGTATAAGTCCAATTTAAACAATTTTACCACTGGCTCTGAATACATATTTTGTTCAAAAGAAGAAAAACGTGTAAGAAATAAAAAACAGAATTAACAAATCAATAAAACTGTCTCAAACAAAAGTTGATATGCTAAATGACAAATGTGTAGGAGTGTAAAGGCCAATTTAGGGACTTTTTTTTTTTTAAAGATTTTATTTATTTATTTGACAGAGAGAGATCACAAGTAGGCAGAGAGGCAGGCAGAGAGAGAGAGGAGGAAACAGGCTCCCTGCTGAGCAGAGAGCCCAATGTGGGACTTGATCCCAGGACTCTGAGATCACGACCTGAGCCGAAGGCAGTGGCTTAACCCACTGAGCCACCCAGGCGCCCTAGGGACATTTTAATATAGTGATCATTAAGTCAGAAAACAAATTAAGCATCAAAGGGAAGGAAGGGTAAATCATGCCTTTCCATGATATGCCACTACCCACACTCTTCCAGAGGCAATTTCTTACAGCAGACTACACAGGGTAAGCACTCTAACATATGCCAACTGGCTACAAGCGGAACAACTGAGGAATTCTATCAACCCAAATCAACTTTCTGGGGGTATACCAGCATCTGCCAAAAATTAAAAAAAATGTTACAGGGTAAGATCCTCTTGGTGGGAGCCTAATTCATTCAAACATGAATTCAAAAACATGATGTAAGCCATGTTATGCAGCAGAACTCTTCTTTTACTGTGAATCTTTCATACTCCACCCTAGAAAGGTACCAAGTGGCAGAATAAATGTTCTAATGGCCAGAATTTATAGACTAGTCTATTGCTTAGGATTTGTTATTCAAACCATATCATACCTAGTTCTGTCAAATTCTAACAATTTGTCTTTGTGCTTAATAGCCTTCTCCAGACCAGACTTAATTCGCAATTCTTGATGAGGAAGAAGGTCCTTGGTAGAGATGTCCACTTTTCCAGAATTCTCCGTCCCTGAAATTCAATAAGGAAACCAAACGGTGTCAGCCTATAATATAAATTAGTTGTATCACTGGGCAGCAAAGAACAAAGAATCAGAAGATCTGGCTCTGCTCCAGATGGCTGACAGTCTTAACTGCAATGAAAAACAAATACACAGGCCAAGCTTTACTTATCAAGCATCAAGCATGGCTTGATACGGAATCAGTTCTCAGTATATAACAGGATCTCTTTCTGAAGTTTGGATCACTAAGGGTACCAAATTGTTACACAATATAAAAATGCATTATAGGGGCACCTGGGTGGCTCAGTGGTTTGAGCCTCTGCCTTCAGCTCAGGTCATGATCTCAGGGTCCTGGGACAGAGCCCGGAATCAGGCTCTCTGCTCAGCAGGGAGCCTGCTTCCCCACCTGCTCTCTCTCCGCCTGCCTTCTCTGCCTACTTGTGATATATCTCTCTCTCTCTGTGTCAAATAAATAAAATCTTAAAAAAGAAAAAAGAAAGAAACTAATTATAAACTACTAATTGAAAAAGGAAAACATAAAATTCTATATACATTATAATCACTACTTTATAATACCAATCAATCAAACTTTATTAAAAAAAAAAAATGGGGGAACCTAAGTGGCTTAGTCAGTAAAGTGATTGACTCTTGATTTCAGCTCAGGTCATGATCTCAAGGTACTGGGATCAAGCCCCTGTGTTAGGTTTCATGCTCAAGGGGGAGTCTGCTTGAGATTCTCTCTCCCTCTCACTGTCCTTCCCATCCCCAGCTTGTGTGTGTGAGCTCTCTCTAAAATAAGTAAATCTTTAAAAAAAAAAATGAACTAAAGCAAAAACAAAAACTGCATAGATGTAAATTTAAAAATAAAATCTTGGGGCGCCTGGGTGGCTCAGTGGATTAAGCTGCTGCCTTCGGCTCAGGTCATGATCTCAGGGTCCTGGGATCGAGTCCCGCATCGGGCTCTCTGTTCGGCAGGGAGTCTGCTTCTCTCTCTCTCTGCCTGCCTCTCTACTTGTGATTTCTCTCTGTCAAATAAATAAATAAAATCTTTAAAAAAAATAAATAAATAAAAATAAAAATAAAAATAAAATCTTGGGCCGCCTTAGGTGGCTCAGTCATTTAAGCACCTGTCTTCCACTGTAGTCATGATCTCAGGGTTCTGGGATCAAGCTCCACATGCAGCTCCTCCCTCTTCCTTTGCCCCTCCACCCACTCCTGCTCTTTCTTTCTCAAATAAATAAAATCTATAAAACAAATAAATAAGTATGGTAAAATTTTACAAAATTAAAAAAATACATATTTTTTAAAGTTTTTAATTTAAGTAATCTCTACACCCAACATGGGGCTCAAACTCACAACCCTGAGGTCAAGAGTCGCATGTTCCACCAAATGAATGAGCCAGGTGCACAGTCCTGAACTATTTTTATTATGTGTTTTACAACTATAGAAGACTTAGAAAAGAGCTGGAAAAAAAAAGTAGACTTCTGTGTAATTTTCAGTTAGCTTCCCTTAATGTTAATACCTTATCTTACATAACTATAGTATATTTATCCAAAGAAATTAACATTAGTACAATACTATTAACTAAATTACAGTCTTTATTTGGATGCCAACGTTTTTGCCATTAATGTTATTTTCCGCTCTGGAATCAAACTCAGAATCCCACATTGCAGTTAGCTGTCATGTCGCCTCAGTGTCCTCTAATTTGTGATAATTCTTCAGCCTTTCCTGGTTTTTCATGACCTTGCAAATCTTCTATTCTTAAACTTTTCATCCAACAATTTTAGTATCCATTAGTGGATCTTGCCCATGGCAATTACTACTACTGTGGTATTCTAATTGGTGATTTTCTATAACCGTCATTCATTCATGGTAATAATTGGAATTCTTCTATAATAAAGAGCTATCTCTTCTCTCCCATTTATTAACTTATTTATTTAATTTGAGACATTAATTTTATTCTTTGAGTTATAATCCAATATTATTAGTAGTAGTTTTTTTGCTCAATGTTAGGTGGTTTTAATAATTTTGAAAAAATGATTGTAGAATAAATGAGTGAATAAACTGCATCTTGCATACCAGGATACAAGAAAGAAACAATCAGATACAACAAAATGTATCCACCACCACCATGATCCAATGGAAAGATTGCTGCCTACCTGACATTAACTTCTTCAGCAGTTTCTGGCTCTTATTAGAGTCACGCTGTAAAATATCCTGTTCTTCACGAGTACATACCTATAAAGTAATAAGAACAAGACACATGATCCTAGTTACATTAATTTTGTTTGCTTGATATCCTAAAATGTAATCTCAAATTACACATTAGTTATGGCAATAAAATAATGAGACTGTTGCTGGTTTTGTTATCCAAACACACCAGAAATATACATATCCAAATGAGTTTGCCCTTGTCTCTTTCCACTTCTCCCTTCTTTTATGAACAACAGAAAAAACTTACCTCACTGGAAGTGCCCCTGAATGATTTGTTTAAAAATGAAAAAAAAAATCTTACATACTTTCAAAGGACAAAGATTTGCTATCACTGAGAATGTTGGGGAAAAACATGTAAGACTTTTTTTTTTTTAATTTAAAGATTTTAATCGGGCTCCTTGCTCGGCAAGGAACCTGCTTCTCCCTCTGCCTCTGCCTGCCATTCTGTCTGCCTGTGCTCGCTCTCTCCCCCTCTCTCTCTGATAAATAAATAAAATCTTAAAAATTAAAAAAAAATAAATAAATTTAAAGATTTTATTAATTTATTTGACAGAGAGAGAGATCATAAGTAGGCAAAGAGGCAGGCAGAGAAAGAGGGAGAAGCAGGCTCCCCGCCAAGCAGAGAGCCCAACGTGGGACTCGATCCCAGGACCCTGAGCCAAAGGCAGAGGCTTAACCCACTAAGCCACCCAGGCGCCCCGTAAGACTTTTTTTTAAAAGACTTCCAGTTCTGATCATAAAATCCAAGTCTTATGAAAGAAGATAAGTAGATGTCTTATTAGAAAGAACCAGAAAGAGGCACCTGGGTGGGTGGCTCAGTTGTTAAGCATGCCTTCAGCTCAGGTCACCATCCCAGAGTCCTGGGATTGAACGCTGCATTGGGCAGGCTCCCTGCCTGGAGGGAAGCCTGCTTCTCCCTCTCCCACTCCCCTTGCTTGTGTTCCCTCCCTGGCTGTATCTCTCTCTGTCAAATAAATAAATAAAATCTTAAAAAAAAAAAAGAAAGAAAGAAAGAACCAGAAAAAGCAAATTACAGTGCTACCAATGAAAACTAGTCTAATTTTTACACTTTTATAATGTATATATTTCATTTCTTTGTCTTTGAATATTACCTACTTATAAAATAATGAATATATTAAGCAAAGAAAAAGTTCTGTTTATTATAAAATCACTGCAACGATAAGAAGGGAGGCAAAAAAAGAGTTATTTAAAAACAATTTCAGGGGCACCTGGGTGGCTCAGTGGGTTAAGCCTCTGCCTTCGGCTCAGGTCATGATCTCAGGGTCCTGGGATCGACCCGCATCGGGCTCTCTGCTCAGTGGGGAGCCTGCTTCCCTCTCTCTCTCTGCCTGCCTCTCTGCCTAGTTGTGATCTCTGTCTGTCAAATAAATAAATAAAATCCTTAAAAAACAAAACAAAACTAAACTAAACTAAAAACAATTTCATACTGAATTTATAAAGCTGCAAGACTTCACGGCCAATTTGCTTTACATTGCTCCATGTCTTGAATTGAAGGGCGCAAGGGATCTAGCGGAAAACAGTGAAATTGGCTGTAAGTTGCCTCAGTTGCACACGAAGTTTCTGCCAGCAGCTATAGGGCATTTCTCTAGAGAAAACCCCATATAAGAAGATATTTACTGCTGTTTTATGAATTTTTGTCTTATGAATATTTTTGATGGAAGACACTACATTTTTTAGGCGATTCACTATCAGCTTATTTTTTGAGTATACTGAACAATTAAAGGACCCATCAGAGAAGAAAAAACAAAGCAATATAAAATGGATGTCGTCACTGATACTAAAGCAACTGCTTCTGCCAGCCTGATCAACTGGCAGAATAAGTTTTCTAGACAAACTCATTAGGGTGTTTGTAAGATAGTTACTACTACATTCTTGAGGTCATTCTCTCAGACAATGAAGGTGAAAAGGAGGTATCCTGGAAACAGAAGCTATAATAACCTGAGAATTATGTTACAGTACAAGACTTGGAGTCAACAATGTATATACTCAAAACTCTTCTCACTAATAGGCCTCAGTACTAAGACATAACCTTGGGTTTTTGACTAATTAAGTTCCTGCTACTAGAGTTAACTGAACATTGGAGGGAAAAAATTTCCTAAGAAAAAGAGAAATTACGAGGGGTGTGAATGTCCCTACATATTCAACCAAAGGACAGTAAAATAAAATACAAAAAAACAATTTACCAGGGTACCGCAGAAAAAGCAGGGGCCAGAGCCCTCCTGTTCACAGACAATGCGCCCACAGATCAGACAGTTATTGATCAGCTTATGCTTCTGGCCCAGGCAATCACATGGATGGCGACCAGGGATCAGGACTGCAAGCCTGTCCTGTCCCTCTTTTGTGTATAAACTGACAAACTTTGTCTTCTTCTTTAAGGAGTTGCTGTTCTCTTGTACCTAATTGTACAAAGATATCAGAAATAACATCAAATAATTAATGGTAAGAAGAGAAAAACCTCAGTTCAGTTCAATGACAACTTATACACTGCCTAGGAACTATGACAGAAGGAAAGGAATGGGAGAAATACAAATTAAGGGTTATCATCAAGGGTCTGAAGAAAGGTTAGATTCTAGAAAAACTAGCTGACATGCCTTGCTTTTTCTGCTAGTAGCTTTCTTTCTTTCTTTTTTTTTTTAAAGATTTTATTTATTTATTTGACAGAGATCACAAGTAGGCAGAGAGGCAGGCAGAGAGAGAGGAAGGGAAACAGGCTCTTTGCCAAGCAGAGAGCCCAATGCGGGGCTCGATCCCAGGATCCTGGGATCATGACCTGAGCTGAAGGCAAAGGCTTTAACCCACTGAGCCACCCAGGCGCCCCTGCCAGTAGCTTTCAATCCTCTATTACAGCTGGTAGAAAGCAAATGTAGCAGTAAAAGCTATTTATGTGACATATTTAAGCATAGCTAAAGTAGAGATCATAAGAAACAAAAATGCCCTTCAAAATAGATAATACTCAAATATCTTTAAATATGATCAATAAAATAAGAAAAATCAAGCACCTGGGTGGCTCAGTGGGTTAAGCCTCTACTTTCAGCTCAGGTCATGATCTCAGAGTCCTGGGATGGAGTCCTGCATCAGGCTCTCTGCTCAGCAGGGAATCTGCTCCCCCCAACCACTGCCTGCCTCTCTGCCTACTTGTGATCTTCCCCTCTCTGTCAAATACATAAATAAATAAAATCTTTTAAAAAATAAAATAAAATAAGAAAAATCAAGAAAGGGGTATGTGGGTGGCTCAGCTGGTTAAGCATCTGACTTTTGATTTCAGCTTCGGTCATGATCTCAGTAAGTGAGATGGAGCCCCGAGCTGGGCTCATTGCACAGCACGGAGTCTTCTTGAGATTCTCTCTCCCCCCTTTCCCTCTGCCCCTTCCCCTGCTCATACCCTTACTTGCTCTCTCTCTAAATAAATAAATCTTTCAAAAAAAAAAAGAAGAAGAAGAAAAAAATTAGCTCCATAAGAAAAAGATGACACAATAGAAAAATGGGCAAAAGATCTAAACAGGAACTTCATAAAAGAAAATATCCAACTGGTCACAAGATACATGAAAAGATGCTTAATGACTTTGCTACTCATCATGGTAATGCAAAATAAAAACCAAACTGCAATACCAACCAGAATGGCTAAATTGAAAAAGACAGAAAATACAAAATGCTGGCAAGGATACAGGAAGAACAATTAAAGCTTTCATACACTGTTGGGGAGTATACACTGCTACCTACTAAAGCTGAACATATGTATAGCTTGTGATCCAGCAATTCAGTTCTCAGATATACATGCAACAGAAATGTGCAAAAATGTTCACCAAAAACATGTACGAGAATGTTCACTGCAGCACTAGAATTGAAAATTATCCAAATGTTCAACAGATTGATGTATTCATTTAACAGAATCCTCTGTAGGAATGAGAATTAAAAAGTATAGCTATATAAAACAATATGGATAATTTTTTTTTAAGATTTTATTTATTTACTTGAGAGAGAGAGAGTGAGAGAGAGAGCATGAGAGGGCAGAGGGTCAGAGGAAGAGGCAGACTTCCACTGACATGGAGCCCGACTTGGGACTCGATCCTCGGACTCCAGGATCATGACCTGAGCCAAAGGCAGTTGCTTAACCAACTAAGCCATCCAGGCACCCAATATGGATAAATTCTTTCAAAGAAGCCAGACACTAAAGAGTACACACTATTTAGCTCCATTTACACAAAATTCATGAGTAGGCAAAACTAACATGGTGTTGAAAGTCAGGAAAGTGTTTTCCCTTGGGAGGGATGTCATTTTGGGGCAAAATGGGGGTCCTCTAGAGGAATAGTAATATTTTTATTCTGGATATAGAGGAATGGTCAGTTTGTGAAAATACATCTGTTCACTTTCGTATATATGTTATAAAATAAAAAGTTTAAAAAGAGAACTATATTTATCAGCCTCTATCTTAGTCCATTCAAGCTGCTATAATAAAATATCACAGACTGAGTAGCTTATAAACAATAGAAATTTATTTCTCACGGTTTTAAAGGCTAGAAGTCTAAGATCAGAGTGCCAGCATGGTTGGTGACCCTCTTACAGGTCGAAGGAATGATTTCTTCTAGATCATTCTATCATGACACAATAAAAGGGACTAGGGAGTTCTGTGGGATCTCTTTTACAATACAAATCCCAAGAATGCCTGGATGGCTCAATTGGTTAAGCATCTACCTTCAGTTCAGGTCATGATCTCAGGGCCCTAGAATGGAGTCTTGCTCAGTGGAGAGCCTGCTGCTCCCTCTGCCTGCTGCTCCCCCTGCTTGTGCTTTCTCTCTCTGGCAAGTAAATTTTTAAAAAATATTAAAAAAAAAAAAAAGAATACTAATCCCATTCATGAGGGCTATACGTTCATGACATAAGAATGTCCTAAAGGCCTCACTTCCTAATATAATCACACTAGCATTTAACATATAAATTTGGGTGGGAGGGGGCACCTGGGTGGCTCAGTGGATTAAGCCTCTGCCTTCGGCTCGGGTCATGATCCCAGGGTCCTGGGATGGAGACCTGCGTCACTCTCTGCTCGGCGGGGGGCCTGCTTCCCCTCTCTGCTTGTTGCTCTGCCTACTTGTGATTTCTCTCTCTGTCAAATAAATAAATAAAATCTTTAAAAAAAATTTTTTTGGGTAGGAGGACATAAATATTAATATTAAATATCCAGACACATAATTGTATAGATGCCTCTTGCTTTCCCTTTTCAGGGAAGAAAAATCTTTTTTTTTTTTTTTTTTAAAGATTTTATTTATTTGTCAGAGAAAGAGACAGAAAGAGCACAGTTGGGGGAGTGGCAGGCAGAGGCAGGCAGAGGCAGGCAGAAGCAGGCTCTCTGCTTCAGAGAGCCTGATGTGGGACTTGATCCTAGGACTGGGATCATGACCTGAGCCAAAGGCAGATGCTTAACCGACTAAGCCACCCAGGCATCCCCAGAAAGGAAAAATCTTAAGAGTTCTAATGGATGGGAAAATTACTACAAGGAAGAGAAAAATTCTTGGCTAAGTATAAAGGAAGGTGACATGCCCTAATGCCCAAAGCCAAGAGTTGAGATATAGGGATAATTTAAGTCAATCTAGGTAAAAATTAAAATCTAAGAAAGTGCTAAAGATTTTACCCAATCTAGCACACTGCCATTTTTTAAACTAGTCAATTATGTCTTTGGCTGTCAGTGATGGTGGTGAGGAGACTAAAATCTCTAAACAGAAACTTGTACTTGACTCTCATTAAATTATCCAGTAACATTAAAATAAGGTATTTGAAGGCCGTGCTTTGATGAGTTCTCATATACATACAGGAAATGAGTATACATTGAGAAATACAGTAGAGAAGGAAAGAATAAGACAAGCAAGAAAATTCATACCATATTACCGCACTGCTTAAAACCATTTACTGGCTTCCCACTGTGCTGAGAATAGAAATCCAAGCTACTTATAATGCCCTATAAAGTTTTAGACACGGCCTCCAGGTGCTCTCCAACCTCATGTACATATCACTCTTGCTCTGTTCACTATGTGCCAGCCACACAGGCTGCTGTTAGTTCCCAGAACACCTGTCTCCACTTCCCCTTTGCACTTGTCATTCCCTCCATCTGAACTGTTCCTAGCCCATCTCTTCATATACTTTTCAGTGTTCAGTTCTTAGCTATAATTTTACTCCCTCAGAGGCTTTCCCTGAATGTCCTATATAAAGTAGCTCCCTTCCTATCAAGTACTGTCTATCACACTGCCCTTTGTACTTTTTTCATGGCAGTTTTCACAATCTATAATTACTTTTAAAAATTGGCTTTTTAAAAAAGATTTTATTCAAAAACAAATAAATATTTTATTCATTTTACATAGAGGGAGAGAGCTAGCACAAGCAGAGGGAGAAGCAGGATCCCCGCTGAGCAGGGAACCCAACGCAGGACTCAACCCCAGGATCCCATGATCACGACCTGAGGAGAAGGCAGACACTCAACAAACTGAGCCACCCAGGTGCCCCTTGACTGTCTTTTCTATCTTTCCTTTGAACCACTAAGATGTAATCTAGGAGAGCATGGGAACCTAATATGGTTTGTTTACTGCTATTATTCTTGACATATAGTAGACACAATACAATTTCCTGAATAACCAAATGAACTGTCTATAGAAGTTAAAGACACATTTACCTACAGGTCCATAAGTGGAACTATAAGTACACAACAAGATCTTTTTTTATGATTCCAGGTCTATGAATTTGCTCATTTACTAAAATGTATTATAAATATATATATATATATATATTTTTTTTTTAAAGATTTATTTGACAGAGAGAAATTACAAGTACACTGAGAGGCAGGCAGAGAGAGAGAGAAGGAAGCAGGCTCCCTGCCGAGCAGAGAGCCCAACGCGGGACTCGATCCCAGGACCCTGAGACCATGACCCGAGCCGAAGGCAGCGGCTTAACCCACTGAGCCACCCAGGCGCCCCATAAATATATTTTAAAATTTTGTAAATATATTTAAAATTTTATTTAAAATTTTTTATTTTTTATTAAAAATTTATTTAAAATTTGTAAATAAATTTTGTAAATATATTTTAAAATATTGTAAATATATTTAAAAATAAAAATATATCTAAAAATAAATTGTAACCCCCAAATCAATACACCAGGTACTTTCACAATCATTTGTGGACATGCACAGCGTGGCAAACAATCTGATCTTCTAAATGCATAGATCTCCCACTAAAAGGCTAACCAAAGCAGTAATCTGCCTTCTCGTTTCAGCTCTCATACTGTAAACAAAAGTCTTATTTTTAGTCTACTTAGTCCACTTTTTTTTTTTAAAGATTTTATTTATTTATTTGACAGACAGAGATCACAAGTAGGCAGAGAGGCAGGCTGAAAGAGAGAGAGGAAGAAGCAGGCTCTCTGCTCGGCAGGGAGCCTG
>NC_081569.1:44008175-44041971 GCF_022355385.1 Mustela nigripes | reverse complement strand
TTTTAAAGATTTTATTTATTTATTTGACAGACAGAGATCACAAGTAGGCAGAGAGGCAGGCTGAAAGAGAGAGAGGAAGAAGCAGGCTCCCTGCCGAGCAGAGAGCCCGATGTGGGACTCGATCCCAGGACCCTGGGATCATGACCTGAGCCGAAGGCAGCAGCTTAACCCACTGAGCCACCCAGGTGCCCCTACTTAGTCCACTTTTTGTTCATGACCTCGGTATTTAAAATGGCCCTATGCATAGTGCTTAAGTGTCGCCTATATTCCTAAGCTCAAGAAGGCTATACCTATGGGGTGCCTGGTTGGCTCAGTGGGTTAAGCCTCTGCCTTCAGCTCAGGTCATGATCCCAGGGTACTGGCATCAAGCCTCACACTGGGCTCCTTGCTCAGCAGGGAGCCTGCTTCCCCCTCTCTCTCTGCCTGCCTCCCTGGCCACTACTGATCTCTCTCTCTCTCTATCAAATAAATAAATAAAATCTTTAAAAAAAAAAAAAAAAGAAGGTTGTACCTTATATAGGAAACAGGTGTTAGATAAATTTTTTCAGGCATAAGTTATAGTGCTGTTGGTTGTGAGTTCATGTTAATAAATCAGTAATGCATATTAAATAAAGTGTCTTTAGGGTGCCTAGGGGGCTCAGTCATTAAGCATCTACCTTTAGCTCAGGTCATGATCCCAGGGTCCTGGGATAGAGTCCTACATCGGGCTCCCTGCTCAGCAGGAAGCCTGCTTCTCCCTTTCCCATTCCCCTCTCGCTGTGTTTCTGTTAAATAAATAAATAAAATCTTTAAAAAATAAAGTGTCTTTAAACAGAAGTACTGGGGCGCCTGGGTGGCTCAGTGGATTAAAGCTCCCGCCTTCGGCTCAGGTCATGATCTCAGGGTCCTGGGATCAAGCCCCGCATCGGGCTCTCTGCTCAGTGGAGAGCCTGCTTCCCTCTCTCTGCCTGCCTCTCTGCCTACTTGTAATCTCTGTCTGTCAAATAAATATATAAAATCTTTAAAAAAAATAAACAGAAGTACATATAAAATAAGGTTAAGTACTGAATGTTTTATAGAAATGTTGTGACCAGATGCTCACAGAAACCTAACCCTTTATTTCCCCTAAGAGTAATGGTTCAGGGGACCTGGGTGGGTCACTCAGTTAAGCATACAAGCCTTTGGCTCATATCATGATCCTGGAATCCTGGGATCGAGTGCCAAATCACACTCCCTGCTCATCGGGGAGTTTGCTTCTCCCTCTCCCTCTGCCTCTCCCCTACTATGCTTACCCTCTCTCTCTCTCTCAACTAAACAAAATCTTAAAAAAAAAAAAAAGTAATGGTTCAGTATTCACTAATTCAGTGTACACTGCAGTGCTAATAAGAAATTACTACGTAGGGGATAAACCATTTTTTTCAAAATCATTTTCCAAGTTTGCTTAATGAGTAGAAAATACTTAAGAACAAAATATAGACTTGGAAACAGGTTGTTGAAAGATAAGCTGCTCTTAAAGCATTAAGAGATATAAAATTAAGTGTTAAGTCAATATTAATTAGTTCCCTACCCAAGCCTGGGAACTTAAGAGTGAACCATGCTTTTATTTTCCCTCATGAAACATACTTAACAAGCAAGCATCAAGGCACTTTATTCATTAAGATCCATTACTAAAAACAGTGAAATACTCTGTTAAGCTAAGACTGGCATCTACTGCACTAAAAAACTAGGTTGTAGCACAATATTACATAGTTAATGGTGGCTTTAATGTGAATTGGTAAATGAGTGAGTTGACCAAAGAGATTAGAGCAACATAGGACTGGATGGATGAAAGACTAAATTATTACAAAAAAGGGGTGCCTGGATAGCTCAGGGTTTGGGCCTCTGCCTTCAGCTCAGGTCATGGTCTCAGGACCCTGGGATGGAGCCCTGCATCCAGCTTTCTGCTCGGCGGGGAGGCTGCTTCCCCATCTCTCTCTGCCTGCCTCTCTGCCTACTTGTGATCTCTCTCTCTGTCAAATAAATAAATGAAATCTTAAAAAAAAAAAAAAGTTTTAAAAAAGAGCTTTAAATTATTACAAAAAAGAAATATCAAAAAGAATTGGAATATTAAATTTTAAAATATTTATCAATAGCTTCAAAGTATTTAAAAACTAAACTGGAAGTTCTGAAAAATTATCCTTAGGAAATTGACTCAAAGGAGAAAACATAGATAATAGTTCTCATGTTGTTTTCAACAACTTTCTCTACTGGATGCTAAAATTTATTAAAGTTATTATTGGGGTTATCTGGATGGCTCAGTCAATTAAGCAACCAACCCTTGATTTCTGCTCAGATCATGACCTCAGGGTTGTGAGACTGAGTCCTGCATCAGCCTCATACTCTCTCCCTCTGCCACTCCCCCTAACCCCCACTCTCCTCTCTAAAGTAAATAAATAAACCTTTAAAAAATTCCATTGTTGTATTTTATGTTATTATTAATGATTATTTTACTTATATTTAAAGATTTATTTTAAAGAGAAGAGAGTGCACGTGCAAGAGCACACATGCACAGGAGCTGGGAGAGGGGCAGAGAGAGAGAAACTGAAGCAGATTCAGTGCTGAGCACAAAGCCCAACTCGAGGTTCAATCTCACATACAGAGATCATAACCTGAGACAAAACCAAGAGTCAGAGGCTCCACCAAGTGAGCCACCCAGATGCCCCCACAATTATTCTTAAAAAAATGAAATAAGGGTTTAAAATTTATTTCCATTATTTGAGGCAGCTGGCTGGCTCAATGGAGCATGTGACTCTTGGTCTTAGGGTAAAGAGTTCAAGCCCCAGGTTGGATACGGAGCTCACGTAAAAGAAAAAAAAATGTGATTTGATCACTCTGGCCAGAAAATATTCTCTTTACGTTCCCATTATACTTTTACCCCCTTAAGATTCTATGTACTTGCAGTCACCACTTGTAAAATATACATTCACACATATCGATGTAATACATCTTCTACTTTAAAAACAAGTAATTTCACTGATAAGAGTAACAGAAAAATCACTCAAAATAATGTTCAGATGAATTATAAACCTAAATGTGAAAACTGTAACATTTAAACTATTAGAGGAAAATTTAGAAAAATATATTTTTTTACTTTGGAATGGGAAAAATGCCATAAGGCTTAAGTAAGCTATAAAAAGCATAAAACAAAGAAAAAGATCAATACATATAACTACATTAAAATTGAAAATTCCTGGGCACATGGGTGGCTCAGTTGGTTAAGCAACTGCTTTCAGCTTAGGTCATGATCCTGGAGTCCCAGGATGGAGCCATGCATTGGGTACCCTGCTCAGTGGGGAGTCTGCTTCTCCCTCCTACCCTCCCCACTCTCGTGCTCTTGGTCTCTCATGCTCTCTCTCTCAAATAAATAAATAAAATCTTTTTTAAAAAATTTATTTATTTGAGAGAGACAGTGAGAAAGAGCATGAGTGAGGAGAAAGTCAGAGGGAGAAGCAGACTCCCCATGGAGCTGGGCGCCTGATGCGGGACTCGATCCCAGGATTCTGGGATCATGACCTGAGCCGAAGGCAGTCATCCAACCAACTGAGCCACCCAGGCGTCCCATGAAAAAGACTTTCAACTCAGCAGAAAAGCAGATAAAGAATATGAAGAAGTAGGGGCACCTGGGTGGCTTAGTCATTAAGTGTCTACCTTTGGCTGAGGTCACAATCTCAGGGTACTGGGATTGTGCCCCACATCAGTCTCCTTGCTCAACGGGAAGCCTGCTTCTCCCTCTCCCACTCCCCCTGCTTGTATTCCCTCTCTTGCTGTCTCTCTCTCTGTCAAATAAATAAATAAATAATCTTAAAAAAAAATATGAAGAAGGTCATAATAACCCAAAAGGCTAAAAAAATGGAAACCAAAAACAAGTCAACAAACTCTCCAAAATGACACACTCTCAATTTAGAATTCATGTGTATGCAAAGTAAAATGAAATACCATTTCTTACACTTAAAATAGGCAAAACTTGGGACGTCTGGCTGTCTCAGTCTAGAGCATGCAACTCTTGATTTTAGGATTATAAATTCAAACCCCCCATTGGTGTAGAGATCAATTTTTTTTAAGTTAAATAAAATAAATAAAAAATAAAAACAAAATAATAATTTTTTTAAAGGGCAAAACTTTAAAGGTTTCACATTATAAATTGGCAAAGAAGAAGAAAAGAGAAATCACTTACCTTGATGGAAGGAGGTAAAAATTGGTACAATTACTTTAGAAATTAATTTTTAGTTTCAGTAAAAGAAAAACTAAGAAAGTCTATAACCCAGCAATTCAAATAACAGGTAAATACATCCTAAAGAAACTCTCAAGTGTACCTGAAGGAAATATGTATAAGAATGTCCAATGCAGGGGGTGCCTGGGTGGCTCAGTGGGTTAAGCCACTGTCTTCGGCTCAGGTCATGATCTCAGGGTCCTGGGATCGAGTCCCGCATCGGGCTCTCTGTTCGGCAGGGAGCCTGCTTCCCTCTCTCTCTCTCTCTCTCTCTGACTGCCTCTCCGTCTACTTGTGATCTCTCTCTATCAAATAAATAAATAAAATCTTTAAAAAAAAAAAGAATGTCCAATGCAGGGGTACCCGGGTGGTAAGCACACGGGTCTTCATTATATTAGTCATTATTCTTTCTGGGTTTTTTTCTACCTAAAAAAGCCTATTTATGAACTACCATATGATCCAGCAACCCCACTTCTGAGTATACATCCAAAAGGATTAAAAGTAGGGTCCTGAAGAGATAATTGCACACTGATGTTCAGAGCAGCACTATTCACAACAGCCAAAAAGAGAAAGCAATTCAAATGTATATTGAGAGATGAATGGATAAACAAAATGTGGTATACACATAAAACGGAATACTATTTAGCCTTAAAAGAGAAGGAAATTTTGACATATGCTACAACATAAATGAGCCTTAAGAACACTATGCTATAAGGGGCGCCTGAGTGGTTCAGTTGGTTGGACAACTGCCTTCGGCTCAGGTCATGATCCTGGAGTCCCGGGATCGAGTCCCACATCGGGCTCCCAGCTCCATGGGGAGTCTGCTTCTCCCTCTGACCTTCTCCTCACTCATGTTCTCTCTCACTGTCTCTCTCTCAAATAAATAAATAAAATCTTTAAAAAAAAAAAAAAAAAAGAACACTATGCTATGTGAAATAAGCCAGGCACAAAAAGAAAAATAGTGTTTTATTCTACTTAGTTGAAAAGCAGTCAAATTCATAGAAACAGAAAGTAGAATGGTGGTTGACAGGGACTGGAAGAAGGAGAAAATGGGGAGCTATTTAATGGGTACAGAGTTTCAGCTTTGCAAGGTGAAAATGTTCTGGAGATCTATTGTACAACAATATGCAAATACTTTTAATACTATTAACCTATACATTTAAAAATTGGTTAAGATGGTAAAAAAAAACTTACCAATTGTACATCTTAAGTATGTGCAATTACATATGTATGACAATTACACCTCAATAAAGCTAATTTTTTAGAAAAACTATTCTTGTTCATTGTAAAAATAAAAAACAGAAAATACAAGAGTATAGAGAAGAAAAATTAAAACACTTACTGTCACATTACTTGAAGAAACACCAGTTTTAAAATTTGCCTTTTAGCCTTCTGAGGTTTGTGTGTGTGTGTGTGAAAGTATATTTGTGTGTATATAGAATAAGTAATTTTCAAACACAAAAAATCAAATATATATATTTTATTCATGCATTTTTCACTCAGTATTTTATGAGTATTTTCCCAAATTACATATTTTAGAGAACAGTTTTATTAGTTGCATGATGTTCTATCTAATGAGGGAAACATAATTAATTTAATCTTTCTCTTACTGGTAAATAGGTCCGTTCAAATTTTCAAGCATTTCTTTTTTTTTTTTTTAAGATATATTTATTTATTTTAGAGAGGGACAGTGTGCCGTGGGGAGGGACAGAAGAGAGGGAGAAAAAGAGAGACCCAAGTCAAGTCCCTGCTAACCGTGGAGGCTGACATGGGGTTCAATCTCATGATCCTGGGATCACAACCTGAGTGGAAACCAAGAATTGGTCGCTCAGCCAACTAAGTTACCCTGGCATCCCTTTGCATGCATTTCTGATTACCTTCTTATGTTAGATTTTTGAATCAAACTAGTAAGTCAAAAGGATATGAACATTTCTATGGTTCTTGATGTATGGTGCCAAACTGTCCCCCAGAAAGCTAAAACCAATCTACGGGGCATCTGGGTGGCTCAGTCATTAAGCGTCTACTTATTTTATTCTGCTTGATGAAAGGCTTAAATTTCTATTCTTTTCCTTTAACTTATTACTTTGCAAATACTTTTCCGCATTTTTTTTTGCACTGTCATCACACTCAAAGTTTTTTAGTCAGCTCTCTTCCATCTTAGCATAATTAATTATTCCCTTTTATTGGGATATTTAGTTTGTCAAATTTCCTTGATTATAAATATTTCTGCTTACCTCATAGGGCTATTTTGAGAGTCATGATAAAATACATAAAAACTTTAAAAACTAAATGATAATGGTGGCGGCAGTAATAGATGGTACAAAGTAGGAACACTCTTAAATAACAGAACTGTTCATTCTTTTAGTAAACACACACACACACACACAATGTTGAAGTTGAAGCCCTGGTGACCTTCATTAAATATTTTCCTTTTAGGGGCACCTGGGTGGCTCAGTCAGGTAAGTATCTGCCTCCAGCTCAGGTCATGGTCTCCAGGTCCCGGGATGGAGCCCCACCCACACAAGGCTCCTTGCTCTTCGGGGAGTCTGCTTATCCCTCTCTCCCTCTGCCCCCTTTCCTTTTCTTGTGCGTGCTCTCTCTCTCTCAAATAAATAAATAAAATCTTTTTTTAAGTTAATAAATAAATATTTTCCATTTATATGTATCTTTCTTAGTATCATTTCTAACCAAGGTGTCCTTATAATAACTATTTAATTAGGCTGCCAAAATAGCTACCATATAGAAAGTAATATATCATCATCACTTTCTCTCCATAAAATCCATGCATTTGTTGAAGAACTGCCACTCTAGATCAGTTTGTACATTTTGCTCTCTGAAATGTATCAGTCACCTCTCCTTTATCATAGAACTAGAAAAAGATTCATTCAAGCACTCACCTTGGCCAAATCAAAAGGTGTTTTGACCTCCCTGGTTGTGTCAGGTTCAGCAAATGCAGGAACTTCCTGTCTATTTCTTCCTTTCCGCCTGCTCCTCTTTAGCTGGTCTCCTGATTTCTGACCATCTGACATTTCTTTAAAGGAGAAAAACAAACAAACATATAAATATAAATATATATATATAAATATAAATATATATATATATAAATATATATATATAAATATATATAAATATATATAAATATATATATATAAATATATATATAAATATATATATAAATATATATAAGACCTGCTTATGCTGTATCTCCCAATAATCACAACAGAAATAGTTACAAACCATTCATTAATCCATTAGAGTGGATTGTGCCAAATTCTATGCTAAATGCTAGGGATTTAAGTTTGATCAGGACAATATATATATAAATATATATATATTTTATATATAAATATATAAAAATATATAAATATATATATATATATATATATATATATATATATATATAAAACACACACACACATACATGCACATAGGTTGATAACAGCAGGATTCATTGGTAAACTAGTATCCACTAAAGAGAAGATGACACTTAATATTTAAAGTGAAGATATGGGGGTGACTTGGTGGCTCAGTCCGTTAAAGCGGCTGCCTTTGGCTCAAGTCATGATTCCAGGGTCCTGGGATTGAGCCCCCCATTGGGCTCCACACTTGACAGAGAGTCTGCTTGTCCCACTCTCTCTGCCTGCCATTCTGCCTACCTGTGCTCTCTATCTCTCTGTCAAACAAATACATAAAATCTTTACAAAAAAAATAAAGTGAAGATATGAAATCAGGTAGCTTCTTATGTTAGTTTTTCCTCGCAAATTTAAAACACAATTTCCAAGATAGTAGATGATAAAGACTACTGGCTAGGATTAAAATGGTAAATTAAAATCTAATATTTCAGATTGTATAATAATAATGACTTAGATTATTTAGTTTGGTGTTTATCTTCTGTATCTTTTAACTAAATAGTTACTTCTAAATCCTATTCATACTATAATTGGTCAACATTTACTTTCATCCAGATATACACATAACTGGAAAGTGTTTTTGTAATCCATGGATAAATCTTTCAAACTATTCTGAAACCACATTTTTATCTGCAAACAGGCATTTCTGTGGTATTTTCAAAGTTCAAAAAGTCTGAACTAAAACAATATTCATTACTTGAGTAGAATTGAACTAAAAAATATATATACATATGATTCTGCTTAAGTTAGCTGTGAGGAAATAGTGGTGACAGAAAATATCAGGTCCTATAAACCAGCCCATTTACCAGTATTTCAACCCTCAATTATATTAACTTAGCATCTTTTTTTTTTTTTTAAAGATTTTACTTATTTATTTGACAGGTGGAGATCACACATAGGCAGAGAGGCAGGCAGAGAAAGAGAGGGAAGCAAGCTCCCTGCTGAGCAGAGAGCCTGATGTGGGGCTCGATCCCAGGACCCTGAGATTATGACTTGAGCCGAAGGCAGAGGCTTAACCCACTGAGGAACCCAGGCGCCCCAACTTACCATCTTTTTTGAAGGACTGTTGCAAAGCATCAGAACTCAATTCCAGATCATTCTTTTGCCATTTGGTTATAAGCTCCTCTATGAATTGACCTTTTTTGTCCTCATTTCCCTGAAGGAGGTCAGTAACATACTCTCGTATCTCTTCAGCACTCTCAATTGACAAAACATACCTCAGGAAGAAAAATATAAGTTGTTGAAACAAGACCTGCTTATGCTGTATCTCCCAATAATCACAACAGAAATAGTTACAAACCATTCATTAATCCATTAGAGTGGATTGTGCCAAATTCTATGCTAAATGCTAGGGATTTAAGTTTGATCAGGACAAAAACCCTAAAATCAAGTAGCTCATAATCTAAACTTCATATAATCTTGTTAGAAGATTAGAATTAATGTTTTGAAGATAGGCTGTGGAGCTGTCTTTAATATAGGAATACTTTCTCTAAGTACACATCTGCAGTCATTTCATATTCCTTGGAATCCAAAAGACTTAATCTTTACACTACAAAACCTAAAATTTCTTTTTTGCTAAAAATTAGTATAGGGCGCCTGGGTGGCTCAGTGGGTTAAGCTGCTGCCTTCGGCTCAGGTCATGGTCTCAGGGTCCTGGGATCGAGTCCCGCATCGGGCTCTCTGCTCAGCAGGGAGCCTGCTTCCCTCTCTCTCTCTGCCTGCCTCTCCATCTACTTGTGATTTCTCTCTGTCAAATAAATAAATAAAATCTTTAAAAAAATAAAAATTAGTATAAATGACAATCTAACCAGTTATTGAATTAGTATTCTCAAAAACTGGGGCGGCTGGGTGGCTCAATCAGTAAGTGTCAGCCTTTGGCTCAGGTCATGATCCCAAGGTCCTGGGATTAACCTCCACATCAGGCTCCTTGCTCAGCAAGAAGCCTGCTTCTCTCTCCCACTCACCCTGTTTACATTCTCTTTCTCTCTCTCTCTCTGTCAAATAAATAAAATCATTAAAAAAATTTCTCATAAATTATAAATCAGGGCAGCAGGCTGGCTCAGTTGGTAGAGCATGTGACTCTTGATTCCCGGGTTGAGTTCAAGCTCCATGTTGGGCATAGAGATTACTTCAAAGAAAATAAAATCTTTTAAAAAAATTATAAAAAGATTAGCATCACATTAGAATAAGCAGATCTATTTTAAGAAAATGTTATAAAGGGTTCCTTGAAGTGAAATGGGCTAACAGTTCAAGTCAGTATAACTTTCCTAAAAATTGACAGGCCAATATATTTAAAGTACCTTAAAAATAATCAAAATTTATGATTAATTATTATTGACCTGATAAAAATGCTTTCATATAATGTTAAGTGAAATAACAGGATAGAATGTAGAGCATATTATAGCAATATCAATTGCTAAAAGAAATGTGTATATCCATACACTTATGTGTAGAAAAAAGGCCAGAAGGTTATACACTAAAATAATTAGCACTGAGTGATATGATTAAAGAGAGTTTATTTTTTCCTCTAAGATGAATATGTTTGAAAATAGATCACAATATGCATAAGAAAAACACTAAGAGGGGCGCCTGGGTGGCTCAGTTGGTTAAGCAGCTGCCTTCAGCTCAGGTCATGATCCCAGAGTCCTGGGATCGAGTCCCACATCGGGCTCCTTGCTCCGCAGGGAGCCTGCTTCTCCCTCTGACTCTGCCTTCCACTCTGTCTGCCTGTGCTCGCTCTCGCTCTCTCTCTCTCTGACAAATAAATAAATAAATTAAAAAAAAAAAAAGAAAAACACTAAGAGAGAAACAATGATTACCTCTGGGTTGTGGTATTACGGAAATTTTAGTTTCCTCCTCTATCTCTGATTTTCTTTTTTAGGTTTCTACAGTAATTATGTTACACCAAGGTGAATTGAAAAAATAATTTGTAAATTAACATATCAGACCATGAAAGCATTATAAGATCTGAATGAACATTAATTCAGATACACTTGTATTGGATACAAGAAAAATTATACTAATGCTATATTCCTTTAAATTAAAATAAAATCACGTGATTGTACCATCACTAGTACACATGTACTTGGTTTTTTTCCTAATGTGATGGTACATTTGCAGAGTTATGATCGATAGGTAAATAAACCTGTGCCTTTGGGCCCCATTAAGCGCATCTTCTAGTCCATTGTATATTAAAAAGACACAATTGTTTTTCAGGACTTTTACAGTTTAATTAACTTGACCCCCAAACTTAGCAGCCCCCATCAAAATATTAATTGCTACCAAGCTCTCATAGAAGGAACTGCAAGGAACCTCAGGGGATCATTTAACTGTGGAGTATTCAAATCAGTAGGGAAGTATTTAAAGAGTTCCAGAACATTTGAATAAATGATATTTTAATTATTTAACAAAGTATAAAAAGGAACAGCATACAGTGTTATATACAAAATCTTATCAAAATAGGGTCATCCAAAACATGAGCTAAAGCAGATCGTAGAGCGAAGTTTATTTTGCTAATCCTGTGTACAAATCTTAATGTTCCATAAATGTATCACTGATTAGGAAGATAGTACTTCTGTGTTCTTTGTAAAAAGGTCACTCGTGCCAAGTTTTTCAAGTTAGCACACTATCATAGTACTAATTTTCAATTAAATACTACGCAAAGCACAGCAAATTTACATAAAAATGCTTTGATCATGGCATCATAGCCTGTTGAGCAATAACTAGTAAAAACCTAATAAATCAAATGAGTTCAAATAGAATTATGCTATAGGTAGTTTCAGTACTTTTTTTGTTTTGTTTTGAACAATTCTTGTAGAACTTGTTTATGAGTTTAAAAAAAAGCAAGCAGGTATTTACCCATACTTAGTGCTTCCAACTATAAAATTTAAACTTCTGATCATTGTTCTTTAAAGGGTGTAGATTAAGTTTAATTGAAAAAAAAAAGCTAAGGCTTCAAAATGAGCTGTTAAACCACAATCAATGAAAATTAGAATTTTCTGGGCGCCTGGGTGGCTCAGTGGGTTAAGCTGCTGCCTTCGGCTCAGGTCATGATCTCAGGGTCCTGGGATCCAGTCCCGCATTGGGCTCTCTGCTCGGCAGGGAGCCTGCTTCCCTCTCTCTCTCTCTCTCTGCCTGCCTCTCCATCTACTTGTGATTTCTCTCTGTCAAATAAATAAATAAAATCTTTAAAAAAAAAAGAAAATTAGAATTTTCTTCATACTATGTAAGCAGACAAGATACAAATGAACACTGAGACTGAGAAGACTGCATCTAACCATATTGCCTTGTTGACCCATCAAAAATAGCCTCAATCAAGGGGCGCCTGGGTGGCTCAGTGGGTTAAGCCTCTGCCTTCAGCTCAGGTCATGATCTCAGGGTCCTGGGATCGAGCCCCACATCGGGCTCTCTGCTCTGCAGGGAGCCTGCTTCTTCCTCTCTCTCTGTCTCTGCCTGCCTCTCTGCCTACTTGTGATCTCTCTCTGTCAAATAAATAAATAAAATCTTTAAAAAAAAAAAAATAGCCTCAATCTTTATGTTTTGTTTTGTGTTCACCAAGTGACTTTTTTTTGCCATTTGGTGTATTTGCAAAGTCTCATTACCTCATTTGACAGCATCCACTGCTTTAAAAAAATGTTTGAAAACTACTTAATCTGATCTTGCCTTCAAACAAGGATAAAGATAAGCCATTCCATTTGGCAGGGGTTTTTTTCCCCCTAGTTGTTCGTTCCAGTTTTTAAAACAAAAACCTTTAAAGCAGCCCTTCTTAATTCTCTCCCTGCCAACTGTTTTCTCCCAAATCAGAAACTCATTTCCTATAAAAGCCCCAGAAATCGCAATAAAGGTTTCATCATCTATGAACAAGGAATCAAATCAAGAAACACTTTCAGGTTCTTGGATCGAGTCCAGTTTTTGTAGAAGTCTTTACCTCGCCGGAACACTGCACTTCCACCTACCCACCCTTTAGCTCTCAGGCTAAAGTCATGCCTTGAAGTAAAACCTTTCAAGTTTCTAAAATCTTAACGGGAGTCCTTTACTTCGTGCTCCCACAACACCTTATGTTTCCCCTGCTCATCAACCAAACAGAACCCAAAGGTCTCAGTCGTCTTTGGTGCCCCAGCACCAGTTATGTAGCGCAACAAAAATGACAAATCAATCGAAAGCAAATAGTAAATTATGTCACCATCTCCACTTAACAAGAATTATAAAATATGAAATATAAGCTCTGCTAATTATTCATTTTATAGACGCGGAAACAAAGGTATAGAGAGGGAAATTAAAATGTCCAAGGTTCCAAAACGGGTAAATAACAACAGAAAACAGAACCTGGGACTCCTCAGTCAAAAAAGTTATTTACACCTTAACCACCGAAGCTTCAATTTAAAGTCCAGGTCCTATTTGACACACCCATATCGGGCAAACTAAAATGCTCAGAGCAAGGATTTCTGGGAAAACAATTTGGCTTGCCCATTATCTCCAGAATTTATAAGGAAACTGGCTCCGGGGACAGTCTTAAAGACTTAATTATCAGGGATTTGGCCTTTTCCTAAGAAAAAAAGGCCCCACTGGCCGACTGGGTAGCCTGACACAGTAATCCATAAGCTAAACTGTAAAGTCGGAGGTCAAAAGTCGACGCCTAGAGACCGATAACAGCCCTTTTATCCTATTTCTTCATTCTCATCAACTTTTTAGTCCTCCCCGCTTCACCCTTTCGCTCAGTGCACATCCCAGAGCTGCTTCCCGCCTGGGACCCGAACCGGTCTCACTGCATGATCTCCTCGCTGACATCCAGGCCGAAAGTTTTCCGCAACTGCTGGGTGCACCAGCCCACTAGCTGCTCCCGGGACGCCGCCCCAGCTACCGCCATTTTTCCCAGCCGGAACCAGCTGGGCTCCAACAGCCCCACGTCCTGCGCCGGACTAGTCCCCTTCGCAACACCGACTTCGGTCGCGCGAGTTCCGCCAGCGTGCTCGGCCCCTCCCAGTGGCTCCACCCCCAGCACAGATCCCTCCCACCCCTACTGCCTTTTCTTTCCTGCTTCCGGACATTGTTTATACTGGTACCAGAGCTCCTCTGCGGGTGATTTTTGTGCATCCTTAGATGCAGGGCTTGAGAATCGAGAATTCGCTGAGAAGATAGTATAAATACCTATAACAACTACAGTCGAGGAAAAGATACAACTGTTAAAATGAGAGGCCAGCCTCTAAATTATTCTAGTTTTGTGTAAAAGTATTTAAAACAGCACTTGTTTTTTACAGGTTCTTCATCCCCATTAGGCTATGTAGACTAAGCAATTACATTAATTGGATCCTGATTCACCTTTTTATGCTAACGCTTTTAACGACAAATAATAAAAATCATATGAGTGTGTTGATTTACACTAGGTGTAGATTGTTTTTGTTATTAATTTGGAAAATATATTAGTTTCTATCTTTAAAAAAAACTCAAATACTCCGAATGTTCATGAATAGTACAAATTTTGTTTCTTCATAAAAATCTGCTGCTTTTCATGTTAATATAACATATGCTAATTATTTACCGGTTTGTATCTGTTTAGTTCCAGCTATTTAAATGTTCATTTCTGTGGATGCCTGGGTGGCTCTATCGGTTAAGCGACTGCCTTCATCTGCGGTGGTGATCCCAAAGTCTGGAATCAAGTCCCAAACCAGGGCTTCTTGCACAGCGGGGAGCCTGCTTCTCCTTCTGCCTGCTGCTCTCCCTGCTTGTGATCCCGCGCGCTCTCTCTGTCTCTCTCTCTCTCTCTGACGAATAAGTAGATAAAATCGTTTTTAAAAAATTTTAAAAAAGGGGGCGCCTGGGTGGCTCAGTGGGTTAAGCTGCTGCCTTCGGCTCGGGTCATGATCTCGGGGTCCTGGGATCGAGTCCCACATCGGGCTCTCTGCTCGGCGGGGAGCCTGCTTCCTCCTCTCTCTCTGCCTGCCTCTCTTCCTGCCTCTCTGCCTACTTGTGATCTCTCTCTGTCAAATAAATAAATAAATAAATCTTTAAAAAAAAAAAAATTTAAAAAAGGAGCACCTGGGTGCCTCAGTGGGCTAAGACTCCGCCTTCAGCTCAGGTCATGATCCCCATGGGGCTCTCTGCTTAGCAGGGAGTCTGCTTCCCCCGCCCCCTCTGCCTACTTGTCATCTCTCTGTCAAATAAACAAATAAAATATTTTTTAAAATAAAAAATAAATAAATAATAAGGGGCACCTGAGTTGCTCAGCCGTCAAGCATCTGCCTTCCGCTCAGGTCATGGTCCCAGAGTCTTGGGGTCAAGCCCCTCATGGGTTTCTCTGCTCAGCGGGAAGCCTGCTTCTCCCTCTCCCACTTCCCCTGCTTGTGTTCCCTCTCTGGCTGTGTGTGTGTGTGTGTGTGTGTGTCTCTCTGTCAAATAAATAAATAAATAAATAAAATCTTTTTAAAAGATATAAATAAAAATAAATGTTAACTTTTTGAAGACCGAGACTCTGACAAGATTGTTTTTGCAACAGGACTTAGCACATCATATAAATTATGATGAAATTATTAGGTCCTCAAGAATATTCTTGTAGTGCCTGGGTGGCTCAGTGTGTTTAAGCCTTTGCCTTTGGCTTAGGTCATGGTCTTAGGGTCCTGGGATCCCGCCCTGCTTTGGGCTCTCTGCTCAGCAGCGAGCTTGCTTCCCTCTCTCTGCCTGCCTCTCTGTCTGCTTGTGATCTCTGTCTGTCAAATAAAGAAAATCTTTTTTTAAAAAAAGAATATTCTTTAAAAAAATATTCTTTTTACATAAAGCGTATGTTAATGATTACAATCTCTAGTTTGTAATGTATGTAATGTAAAACAATGCCATTTACAGATTATCATTTATTAAAATGCATTTCCGCCTGAGCAAAGCAAGCACACCTATTGAACATGACTCAGAGATACTCTTTGGTATACATTTAGGCAGATACTTCATACATCTGTACTACAACTTTTCATAATGCCCTAGGCCTTTGAAATTTTCAAGTTCACACCACACAATTCCCTGTTTTATTTAAAGAGGAGCTTCCTTAAAGCATATATTTAAATTAAGAATTTGTGCTAGACATCACTGCTTGTTTCCTTTTTTTTTACCTTAACATACATTCTTTCCTATTATTAAAAAAGCAATATACAAACACAGCTGTAGTAATAGACTGCTCATGTGTGCTAAGGTATATTTGCAATTCTTTCTAGCCATTTACTTAGCATGTGAACTAAGAGAAAAGACCATCAGATTCTCTATGCTGTTCTAATCTCCACAGGAATCTGCAATATGAGTTTGAATTAAGTAATACAGGCCTTTGTTGAAGCCACTTTAACTGAAAAGGAATTAATGTGTATTGAAGAACGATTGTGTATTGAGAAGGGAATGATAACAAAGAAGAAAGGAATACCCTGGGGCTTGTTGATTTTTCTGATAGGTTTTCTACTGCAGACTCCAAGTTTTAGACAAAGCTACATGTAATTTTCAATACATTTCCTGCTATTATTATATCACTAATAGAATCATAATACAATTAATTTTAAAAATATATTTTTTCACCTGTTGGCTAGATTCATTAATCTTTTTGTTTTCAAGATCTTTAATTCTAAAACAAAAAGTAGTTGTTGATTCTGTTGACATATTGAGTAGCCTATTTTGTGAAAGTTCAAGCATAATTTATTGGAGAGAATCACCGCAGTGCTTACACTTTCAGGATTGTCTTTCAAGTGAGCATTTAACAAAACATATCCCAAGGCAAGCTCATCTGATCACGTTTTATGCATGGTTTTCAGAGAGTGAAAATCACTCCCCAGGGGTATTTTGAGTAATTAGAAGACAGACATAGGGATAGAAAATAGTTGTGAGCTACTATTCTAGCGTTATAATCACTATGTGTCTGGGATGTACCCTTGGCACATTTGGCTTTTTTTTTTTTTTTTTTTTTTAAGATTCTATTGTTAAGTAATCTCTGCACAGAAGGTGGGGCTCAAATCCACAACCCTAAGATCAAGAGTTGCATGCTCCTCTGACTGAGCCAGTCAGGCACCCTGACATCTGGCATATTTTTAAGGAGCTCTGAGACCATATAGATGTCAGGAAGACCTTTCATTAATTGTTCCTTTTTACGTGTGTATGTACATACAATCCACTCAGTTTTTACCTTGCTTTTTTTTTTTTTTTTTTTAAAGTTTTTATTTTTTTATCAGAGGGGGGGGGGGGGAGAGAGCGAACACAGGCAGACAGAATGGCAGGCAGAGGCAGAGGGAGAAGCAGGCTCCCTGCCGAGCAAGGAGCCCGATGTGGGACTCGATCCCAGGAGGCTGGGATCATGACCCGAGCCGAAGGCAGCTGCTTAACCAACTGAGCCACCCAGGCGTCCCTACCTTGCTTTTCTAACACTCCATAGAATTGGTTTGTTATGGACCTTGTAAAGACAGTTTGCGGCTTTATTTATTTTTTTTAAGGTTTTATTTATTTATTTGAGGGAGAATGAGTGAGAGAGAGCCTGAGAGAGGAGAAGGTCAGAGGGAGAAGCAGACTCCCCAAGGAGCTGGGAGCCAGATACGGGACTCGATCCTAGAAGTCCGGGATCATGACCTGAGCTGAAGGCAGTTGCTCAACCAACTGAGCCACCCAGGCGCCCCCAGTTTACGGCTTTAAAAAAAGAAGTTTTTTATTCTTTTTTGTAAAAAAAAAAAAAAAAAACCTGCTTCATTTCAAGTTTCTTTTCCTGGAGTTGATCGTTAGATTTATCCCTGTGATAACTTTTGGAGAAATGTTATAATTCGCTGTCTTACCTGGGTTTTCTTTTCTAAGCAGGACCATTTCCCTAACTCACAATCTTAGCGCTCACTCTTGGGGCACCCCAGGAAAAACTTTAACACCGCCCCTACGAATCACACAGGCTACTGCAAAGTTGATGGACGGGACGGTACTGAGTCAAGGCTCGCCACTGCCATAGCTGGACACTGTCGATTGGTTGTGGGGGGACGGCGCGGAACCAATGGGAGCGGCTCCCCGGGAGAGTCCGTGGAGCGCGCGGGAAAGAGACCAATATAAACTGTGGCGGGAGATTCGTTTTTCAGGTCCTTGTGCAGTTAAACACCCGCGGTTGGGAAATCAGTTGATTGCTCTCGTCTCCTCGAGTTAGATCATGGTGCGGACGAAAGCGGACAGTGCCCCAGGCACCTACAGAAAAGGTGAGGTAGTTGAGCACGGCAGTGGAGGGCAGGGGGCCAGCGCTCTCCACCGCCCTCTGAGCCAGGCTAGTCCAGCCATTCTGGAAGCTGCGGCCTGGCCCCTTACCAGGAGGAAAGAGCGGCGCGGACAGGAGAGGGTTGTCCTGCTGTTCTGGATCTCGGGGCTCTTCTCTCCAAGCGGCGGGGTCCGGGACTGTGGTGAAAACGCGGCTCTCTGACTCGTGTCGGAAACTTAACTGCCCTGTTTTCAATGCTCTCCTTTGCCTCTCCGCAGTGGTCGCCTCGCGAGCCCCCAGGAAAGTGCTTGGTTCCTCCACTTCTGCCACTAATTCCACATCGCCTTCGTCAAGGAAAGGTAAAAAGCGCCCCTGCAGCTCTTGGGGGAACTTTGTCAAAGGGGATCAGGCCTTGCACCACAGTTCTCCGGACCTGCAAGCCTCCTGACCCACCGTGGAATTTATTTTCCTGAGATCCTCACACTCAAATTTCTTCCCTGCCTTCTGATGTAATGAGGGGACCTAGGCCTCTCGTTCGGTTGGGGTAAAGGTGGGGGTCGCAAGGAAAAGAATCTCCAACCTCGGGGTTAGGGACAGACACGGTTTATCTTCAAACCTATTTTTCCTTTCTAGTTTAGCATTTTTATTTTTAATATTGGCTGATGGCTTTTTTCTGCAAGAGGCTATTTAAGCTCCCCTTCACTGGATTAAGAATTAGGACTACAGTTGACAGTGCTGACGGGGTTGTCTTAGTATAAAGTTTTTGTTTTTATTGCTGCATTTTTTGTTTTGTTGCTGTTGTTTATTTTTTGGCATGGTGTCTGTGTGTGTGTGTTATCCCAACTACTGTAGCTCCTGATATTGCTTTTGGAACATTAGAAGGGAAAACTTGGCCCATGAAAGAGCTTCACACTGCTCCTTCTGTGCAAGGAGAGATTGAGGAAATACCGTGCCATCCGGTGCCTCATTTCTCTCCTAGGAAGTTAGGAAGATTAATTCCACAAGGCCTAATTAAGAACATACAGGGGAGCACTGTGAAGAACTTCATGGGTTCTTAAGTTAACTTAAACTTCCCCCTGTTCTAAATATTTCATTAGAAAATATTAACTAATTCTCTTTAGATAAAAAGGAGCTGTAGGTCAAAATTTTGAAAGATGATGAATTTATTGAGAATATCCTATACTCTATACCACTAAATTATGATCAGGGCCACATCTCATTGTCTGGTGCACTGTTGAATCACCAAAGCCAACTGAATAGGCCCTCAATGAACATATGTTGGCCAAATGAACCTCTTAAGGCACTTTACAGATCTCTTTTTGTAAGTAAGCTCTACGCCCAAGAGGGGCTTGAACCAAGGACCCTAAGATCAAGAGTCTCATTCTCTACACCCTGAGTCAGCCAGGTGCCCTTGGAAAACTCTTTTGGGGTTTTGTTGTTGTTGCTGTTGTTGTTTTGGTTTTGTTTTGCTTTCAAGATTTTATTTTTAAGTAATCTATGCACCCAACATGGGGCTCAAAATCACAATCCTGAGATCAAAAGCATGCTTCATCAACTGAGCCAGGCAGGTGCCCACAGATCTCTTTTTAATCAACTGTATGAAGTTAGTAATAACTTCATTCTAAATGATGAGGACATTTAAGCTCAGGTTACATACTTTGCTAAAAAGTCACACAATTAAATCAGCAGAGCCGTGTTTGAATTTTTTTTTAAAAGATTTTTATTTATTTATTTGAGCAAGAGACAGAGCACCATCAGGAGGCGGGGCAAAGGGAGAGGGAGAGCAGACTCCCTGACAAACAAGGACCCTGATATCATGACCTGAGCCAAAGTCAGACCCTTAACCAACTGCAACCCAGGCACTCTGAGCTGGGTTTGAATTCTTCGCTGAGCTATATAGGTTGCTGCCATTTACTTTCCAAGTAGTCAAAGAGTTCCTGTCTGTGTCCTTTTGGAAAATTATGAACCAAAGTATCACTATTATTTATTTGTTTTTTGAATATTTATTTATTTTAGAGACATTGAGGTGGGAGGGTCAGAGGCAGAGAGAAATTTCAAAGTGGACTCCACTGCTGAGTGCAACCAGACCTGGCTCAAATCTCACAAATCTGAGACCACAACCTGAGCCAAAACTAAGAATCAGATCTTTAACCAGACTGCTCCACCCAGGGGCCGCAGATCACTATTTTTAAAAAGTTACTTGTACTTTTAAAAAAGATTTAAAAACTTAAGAAGTGGGCGCCTGGGTATCTCTGTTGGTTACGCCTCTGCCTTTGGCTCAGGTCATGATCCCAGGGTTCTGGGATGGAGCCCCGCATCAGGCTCCCTGCTCAGTGGAGGAGTCTGCTTCTCCCTCTGCCCCCTTTCTACCAGGGCTTGTTGTCTCTCTCTCTCAGAAATAAAATCTTGAAAAACTAAATAAAAAATAAAAACTTCAGAGAGTATATATATATATATATGGAAGCAACTTTATAACAGAGTTTGTGACAAATGTATTTAAAAGGAAAGATATATGTAGTGGCTCAGTAATTTGCTCATCTTCGTATACTAATCATTACTTCATAAAGAGGCAGAAATTTTTCCTTTATATTACTGTTTTAAAATGAAAAAAAAATCAGAAATTGGGGCACCTGGTTGGCTCAGTTGGTAAAACATGCAACTCTTGATCTCAGGGCCATAAGTTTAAGCCCCACGTTGGGTGTAGAACTTACTTAAAAAAAAATCAAGGGGTGCCTGGGTGGCTCAGTGGGTTAAAGCCTCTGCTTTTGGCTTGGGTCATGATCCCAGGGTCTTGGTATCAAGCCCCGCATCGGTCTTTCTGCTCAGTGGAGGAGTCTGCTTCCCTTCCCCTCTCTCTCTGCCTGCCTCTCTGCCTACTTGTGATCTCTGCCTGTCAAATAAATAAGTAAATAAATAATCTTTTTAAAAAAATCAAGAATTGGATTTACCTTATGAACTGTATGAACTGAAAAGGAGCCAAGGGCTTTGAAAAGTGTAACCTATTTTTGTGGAAACTTTCACATTGCTGTATATTTGTTTTGCCTTTCACAGGTGTTTTAATTAATAACCTTGTTAAGTAAAATTTTGGCCGTTTATACTACATCTCATATTAGGAAAAAATGTCAAAGTTTAGTATGACAATACATAAGACTATTTGAATAGCTCTGCTTGTGAATAAATTACGAAAAATATTTTCCAGTTGTAAAAATTCTGTTAATTTTATTTTCCTAGGACAAAGGATAATTTTAACAAAATATTATTATATATTGTATTAATATTAATTATATTAATAATAATATATAATACTGACTGAATACAGCTTTATCATCTCACATTTTCTAATTATTTTAAGACACTTAATACCCTGTAGATTTAATGTTAAAGAATTGCTTCCTTTTAAGAAATGACAGTTGTATCCTTAGTTCTTATTTAGTTCCACCTGTTTATATTTTATAGTTGAAAATAAGTATGCAGGAGGGAATCCAGTTTGTGTGCGCCCAACTCCCAAGTGGCAAAAAGGAATTGGAGAATTCTTCAGCCTGTCTCCTAAAGATTCTGAAAAAGAGAATCGGATTCCTGAAGAGGCAGGAAGCAGTGGCTTAGGAAAAGCAAAAAGAAAGTAAGTTTTTATATTCTGGAGTATAAAGAAAATATTTATATTCTTGAAAATAAAACACAAGGGGATATTGAGTAACTTTAAAGTTTCTCCTTGAACAGATAAGAAAACACAAACCAGGGTTTTTTTTAAACTTGTACTACTCTTGGGGCACCTGGGTGGCTCAGTGGGTTAAGCCTTTGCCTTCAGCTCAGGTCATGATCTCAGGGTCCTGGGATCAAGTCCCACATTGGGCTCTCTCCTCAGCGGGAGCCTGCTTCCTCCTCTCTCTCTGCCTTCCTCTCTGTCTACTCATGATCTCTCTCGTCAAATCAATAAATTAAATATTTAAAAAAAAATACTTGTACTACTATTTTTATAAGTTACTCCCAAATTTCAAACATCAGTGGAAAGTATTATTTTTACTCATTTCAGTCACTTAAGTATTATTTTTACTCATTTCAGTCACTCAAAGAGGATCAGTTCCCAATCAGATGCTATGTACTAAGGGCTATGTTATTAACCACGAACTTCCTGTCTTTATTCTCTCATTTTTACTGTCTATTTTCTATACTTTTTTTTTCTTTCAAAAAAGCAATTCTTTTAAAAATATTTTATTTATTTATTTAACAGAGATCACAACTAGGGAGAGAGGCAGGTAGAGAGAGAGGAAGGGAAGCAGGCTCTCCGCTGAGCAGAGAGCCCAATGTGGGGCTCAATCCCAGGACCCTGGGATCATTACCTGAGCCGAAGGCAGAGGCTTTAACTCACTGAGCCACCCAGATGCCCCTCAAAAAAGCAATTTCTATGTTGGTTTATCCAGCATCAATTCTACTAAATCAACTCCTCAAAAAATACTAGTTCAACCTCCATAAGTAATAAATAACCAATGTAGAAAAGTTAGAAAATGGGGTGGCTCAGTGAGTTAAGCTTCAGCCTTCCACTCAGTTCATGATCCTGAGGTCCTGAGAATAAGTCCTGTGTCAGGCTCCCTCCTCAGTGGGGAGCCTGCTTCTCCTTCTCCCTATGTTGTTCCTCCTGCTTGTGCTCCCTCACTCGTTCTGTCAAATAAATAAAATCTTTTTTTTTTAAGATTTTATTTATTTATTTGACAGAGATAGTGAGAAAGGGAACACAAACAGGGGGAGTGGGAGAAGGAGAAGCAGCCTTCCCTGCTGAGCAGGGATCCCGACACAGGGCTCGATCCCTGGACCCGGGATCATGACCTGGGCCAAAGGCAGCCGCTTAACGGCTGAGCCACCAAGGCACCTCAATAAATAAAATCTTAAAAAAAAAAAAGAAGATAATTAAATCTTGCTTTTTAAAAACTTTTTTTTTAATGTGCCTTTTTTTTTTTAAGATTATCTTTATTTATTTGACAGACAGAGATCACAAATAGGCAGAGAGGCAGGCAGAGAGAGAGGGGGAAGCAGGCTCCCCAATGAGCCGAGAGCCCGACGCGGGACTCGATCCCAGAACTCTGGGATCATAACCTGAGCCGAAGGCAGAGGCTTTAACCCACTGAGCCACCCAGGCACCCCCGCTTTTTAAAAACTTTTAATGTCAGAAATACGCTGATGATAAATATTAAGAAAAATTCTGCATATAGAACTATATATAGTTTTTATAATGTAAAAACATGTATATAAACAGACCAAATATCAATAGTGATTATCTCTGGGTAAAAACCTCTCTTCATATTCATTTTGTGCTCCCAACTTTCAACAACAAACATACTTCTAAGAATCAGGAAAAAAATAATGCCACTTGGGAAAAAAAGGGAAAGAAAATAGACGTATAAGTAATAGGATCCAGGCTCTCTATAAACAATTTTGAAGAATTGTGTTTCAAAAACAAATTATATGACTGGAGGTATGGGGGAATGGTGAGCATGGGTGGACAGATGGTGCCATGTCACTGTCATTATGATGCCCCCTGGTTGAAGACCCTGCTAGCTACTTCTCTTGCATGAGCCAGGAGCCTATGATCCAACAGCACACCAAACAGCAAGTCTGACCCACGCCACAGTGACCAACATAGGCAAGGGGAAGGTGGCCAGGCTCAGTCTGTGACTGCTACTTCTGGCACTGCTCTCATCCACACAGATTTATTCACACAGTCCTTTACCAGCACACTGGGTCCTCTGTTTGAACCCACAGTGTCTACTGTGCCCTGTAGTCAGTGGCCATTCTCCTTGTGGTCTTACTTGCCCTTCTGTATTTCTACTGTTAAACAGATCCAGGCCAAAATAACATCTGTTCACTAATGCATATTCTAAAGTTCAATCCATATGGTAACTAGAAGTCCAATGTGAGAAAGAAAACACAGTCTTCATCAGATCTAATAATTCCATTCTTTATTTTACTAACACAGAAACTGTGAGAGTCCCCAGTTGGACTGACTTAGAGAGCATCTGAAGGATTTGACTAGGTAACAAATGCCAATATTAAATCTGCAGGAGTTTCACATACAAGACTGAAGAGAGACATTGAAAATTAATGATATGATTAAATGTAGTTTAATAAATATGGACACTTAAAACTCTACCTTGATAATAAGAATAACTGCACCTTGATCTAGAGAAAAGGGATAAGCTGTGGAATGGAAATTGGGTTTTTACTTTGATTCATTAAATTTAGAAGGCCATAAAATGATTAGGTAATACAAAAAGTTTCCAGGATTCTATTTATATGTACATTGGAAGGAGCCACCAGGTGTTACTGTAAATCCTCTGTTTATTTCAGCAATACTATTTTTTTTTTAAAGATTTTATTTATTTTGACAGACAGAAATCACAGAGAGGCAGAGAGAGAGGAAAGGAAGCAGGCTCCCTGCTGAGCAGAGAGCCCGACGCGGGGCTCTATCCCTGGACCCCGGGATCATGACCTGAGCCGAAGGCAGAGGCTTTAACCCACTGAGCCACCCAGGCGTCCCAGCAGTACTATTTTAATGCTGATATACTCCACATAAAATTTTACATTGTTAAGTTTTCATTGTTCTCTTGGGAACTCTTTCCTCTGGAGCTTTGGGGTTGACATTGCACGTGACTTTATGTAGTAACTGACATGTTCCAGGGTGGTGATGTTTTATTGGCATCTACTAAAAATCTAAGCATGAGTAATTTTTTTTTAAAGATTTTATTTATTTATTTGACATACAGAGATCACAAGTAGGCAGAGAGGCTGGCAAAGAGAGGGGAGAGGGAGAAGCAGGCTCCCTGCTGAGCAGAGAGCCCGATGCGGGGCTTGATCCCAGGACCCTGGGATCGTGACCTGAGCTGAAGGCAGAGACTTTAACACACTGAGCCACCCAGGCGCCTCAGCATGAGTAATTTTTGCATATACACTTAAAAGTCAAATGACAGGTATTTCCTATCACACATTCCCATCCAGTAAGAATGGCAGATTCACTTAGTTAACTTGGATCACTTAACTTCATTCCAGAGATAAGAAGTTCTTTGACTTCAACCATCTTAAAATACTGCATTTATTTCTGCCATTTGTTAAATAATTTTTTTTTAAGATTTTATTTATTTATTTGACAGACCGAGATCACAAGTAAGCAAAGAGGCAGGCAGAGAGAGAGAGGTGGAAGCAGGCTCCCTGCAGAGCAGAGAGCCTGATGGGGGGCTCGATCCCAGGACCCTGGGATCACGACCTGAGCCAAAGGCATAGGATTTAACCCACTGAGCCACCCAGGCGCCCCATGTTAAATAATTTTTACAACTTAAAAATTGCTCTGTTTTGAAGGCGTATTTGACAAATACTGAAATTAAGATGCAAAAATATGAAGGAGGCAAAAATAATGTATATTACGTATTTGCGGAAGTGAAGACAGGAGACTTGCCTGTATATATATATATTTGTAATTTTATATAGACATTTGTATATATATATATATATATATATATATATATATATGAAAGATTTTATTTATTTGAGAGAGAGAGAGCATGAGCGTGGGGAGGAGCAGAGAGAGAGGGACAAACTGACTCTGTGCTGAGTGCAGAGCCCAACGTGGGGTTTGATCCCAAGACCTTGAGATCATGACCTGAGCTGAAATCAAAAGTTGGATGCTTACCTGACTGAACACCCAGGTTCCTGGAGACTTGCCTATATTAAATTCACAACTCTTTTGTGCTCTCTCTGTGAATACATTAAAAAAAAAAAAAACCTTTATGAGTCAGAATAGCTACATTTGGAACACTTTCTATATCAGTATTTTTAGATAGTTAGAACCTTGTCCTAAATCTAGGTGTACTTGATTCTGGAAAGTAAAACTTTTACAACTGCCTTGATGTACAGAAAACTATGTCTAGAAATAGACACTTTATGAAATTTTTGGTTCACATGTTCACACACTGATGCTTACATGTTACAGTATCCAATATGGCCACAGTAGACTTAATAATTCTTTTTTTTTTTTAAAGATTTTTTATTTATTTATTTGACAGAGAGAGATCACAAGTAGGCAGAGAGGCAGGCAGAGAGAGAGAGGAGGAAGCAGGCTCCCTGCTGAGCAGAGAGCCCAATGCGGGACTCGATCCCAGGACCCCGAGATCATGACCTGAGCCGAAGGCAGCGGCTTAACCCACTGAGTCACCCAGGCGCCCTAGACTTAATAATTCTTAAACCACTATTTGCCATCTTTAGAAACCAATAGGGGAGCAATCAGACCCAACAGATCTCAAGCTATGAGGGATCTCTGGGAATGAACATTCCCTTTGTTTCATATCTGAACACTGTACATCTGTTTGGGGTTGTACAGTGTGTTTGGAATTGATTCCCATTGAACACAAACTAAATAAAAATAAATGGCTGAAAGAGCAATTAAAACAAAGTATTTGGATATAGAAAAGGATTCTTATGTATATAAAATTTTAAGAATTCAATACTGTTCTAAGATCATTTAATAAATGTTTGTTGAGTGCCTACTGTCCATGTTACAAGATATTTAAGTTTTTTGTTTGTTTGTTTGTTTTTAGAAATCTTTCCACCCAATGTGGGGTTTGAACTCACAATCCCAAGATGAAGTCACATGCTCTTCTGATGAGCTAGCTAGGCATCCCTGTTATGAGATATCTAAAAGAAATGTCAAACTCTAGAGCAGTAACTAAATTTTAGACTTTGTTGCTATGTCACTATTACGATTTCTGCTTCCAATAAAAATCAACAATGAATGGGATACATTTTTAGATAGAGCCTTTTAATAGATTTGCTTTCATGATTCTGTAAGTCTCTTCTAGTTCCAGGTCACTGGCATCATTCTTCCTTGTTCTTTCTCATTCTGATATGATAGGCTAATAGTCAGTATTAGCTCTAGAATATACTACAGCCCTCTTGAATTATTTGTGACTTCCACTAAGGAAACAAAATATTTGGCAATATTGCCAAATATGGCTATACCATTGACCATTATTGATCATCGTAACAATAAAATATATATTACAGGCTTTCAATTATATGGAGAAAGATTACATGTATATATTCATAAAGGACTTTGATCCACAGTATACTAAAATTTGTGACATAAAACTAGGTAATAACGGTTTATACTATTCCTTTAGACCCCTTTTTTAGATTTGTCTTTGTTTAGGAGAGTTGTAATTACCTCTTTATTGATAGTAAATCAATAGCCTTATTTTTGATAGAGTTAATTAACAGATTATCAGAAGGACTTCTGCTATAAACTCTCTAATTTATAACCTGAAACACGGCTACTCCTAAAGCTTTATTTTTCTCACAAAGGCAGGGTAAACTCCCTTTAGTTGCATGGGGGTGGGGAGTGGAGTCAGAATCAAGAAAGACAATCTGTGTAAAACCTTGATTAGAGCTATGATACATAAATTACAGCAGGTCCTTGCAAAAAGGAAGCTTGGCTCATGATAGTGTTCATTTGTTAATTTGATTTAACTTCCAGGAAAATACAATGAAGTCCTCTTGGTAATCTAATAGTAGGTAAGTCAATGAATTTTAAAAATATTTTTAAATTTTTTGAATTTTAAAAATATTTTAAAATTTTTTAAATTTTAAAAATATTTTAACCAACTGAGCCACCCAGGTGCCCCTAAAAATATTTTTAAAAATTAAATATTTTAAAATTTTAAAAAATATTTTATTATTTATTTATTTAAACAGTTTTTTAAAAAGATTTTATTTATTTATTAGAGAGAGCAAGCACACATGATAGTGAGAGAGAGAGAGCAAGAGCAGGGGGAGAAAGAAGCAGACTCTATGTTGAGCAGAGAGCTCAACATGGGGTTTCATCCCAGGACCCTGGGATCATGACCTGAGCAGATGCTTCACTGACTGAGCCACCCAGGTGCCCTGAAAACTGCTTATTTTAGAACACAACTGCTTATTTTAGAATACATTTCACAGATCTTCAGCAGCTCTAAAAAATATTCTGATTTATGGTTAAGTTTTTCATAGACTTTTCTCTATAAAAAGTGTAATGAATACAAAATGGCTCTGGGCTAATGTAAATTATTTTTCAAAAGCTACAACTACCTTTTACCAATTTAACCAATTTTGATATTTTTTTCCAATTAGGTAATATGTTTATATGGTTCAAAAAGACATACAGTCAAATATGGCAACTTGCTTTGTTTTCTCTGTTCACATGGATTGGTTGATTGTTTTGTTTTTTATTATCACAAAGTTATTTTTTTTCCCCTTAAGATTTTATTTATTTATTTGTAAGGAGAGGCGTGGGGAAAGCAGGAGTTGGGGAGTGGCAGGCTGAGGGAAAAGCAGGCTGAGAGAGCAGACTTCCTGCTGAGCAAGGAGCCGGATGTGGGACTTGATCCTATTCCTATTATCATGATGTTCTTGCTGAAGGATTATACTCTTTATCAATTCACTTAATTGAAAGAAGATGATATAGAAATAGAGATTCCCTTTTTAATAAGAATGGCAACATATCCTACAGGAGAAACACTGATACGACAAATTAACAGGCAAAATAGTTAAAAGATTTTGTTGTTCTAGTACTTGGGATTTGTAGGTGTTTGTCAACTAATGGAGTTTAATTTTCTCTCATTTCTATTCACTTGACCAGACACATTGCACTATTAATGGTCATGATTTATTATATAGGTTGATAACATTTTTTTTTAGCCAATACTCCAATGACTATTGAAGTTCTCTATTCTTTCCACAGAGCATGTCCTTTGCCACCTGATCACTCAGATGACGAAAAAGAATAGAACTTTCTTAATTCATCCTTGACTAATGTCTCCTGTTTATTATTCTAGGATGTAAATGCATAAATGTATTTGTTCCAATTAGCTTTGTTGAATAGGCATTTAATTTAAAAAATGAGGCTTATATACAGTTACTCCAAAGCAAGTGATTATGATATTGGAGAATTTGTAAGATTAATTACGATTACTTAGCTTAGTATTCAGTAAACTGCAATATTTCATTTCTTTTACCTGTTGTTATTAAGCTTCTTGTTCTTGCTAAAAATTAATCATTGTGTTCTAATTACGAATCTGTGTTTGAGATTGTAATCTTTGTACTGCTGCCATTTTTATTGGCATTTGATAATTGGAATGGTGCCATATTTTTGTTTCTTTTATATGCCTTAACAAGCAGAGTTAGGTTTTTGCACATTAAAAAAATTCAGTATTAATTAAACTGAACCTATACCCTTTTCAAGAAAGAGGGCCAAAGATGCAATGTTGAAAAAATTTGGACAGCTATGTATCTTCTCCGTCAGGGCAATTTGGCCTGAGGGTTTAAACAGTTGATAAAGCTTCTAACAACAACAAAACAGCTAAAATACGAGCATAGAATTACACAGGAATATTTCATAGACTACACTAAAAGAGAGAAATTTTCCAAGAATATGCATTTGATTCAATATCATAAAATATTACCCTTTGGGCCTGTAATTTTAAAGTTGGAAATCAGTAAAACATGAAAGGCAACATACCATAAATCCAGATTATCTGTCTAGAGTCCTTAGAGCTACCATTATACATTTTAAGATAACCAGGGGTATAATTGAAGGGGAGGATATAATATAACTTAGTAACTGATATTCTTACTTTCTCATCACATTTTTTGCTCCCTGACCTCCTGTTGTCAAAATTAACCATGTTTTAACAAGTATGTTTTGCTGAACTTTGTTTTTAATAAATGAATACTTATTTTCACAATAGACTGTCTATTTGTGTGCTTCCTGAGATTATGTCCTACTATTTTTATTTTTTTCTTACAAATCAGTGAAAAAAAATACCAATCAGTGCATTAATCTGATTTTATCAGTTTTTAAAAATATATATTTATTTATTTATTTGACAGACAGAGATCACAAGTAGGCAGAGAGGCAGGCAGAGAGAGAGGAAGGGAAACAGGCTCTTTGCCAAGCAGAGAGGCCAATGTGGGGCTTGATCCCAGGACCCTGGGATCATGACCTGAGCCGAAGGCAGAGGCTTTAACCCACTAAGCCAACCAGGTGCCCCTGATTTTATCATTTTTTAAACTAAGTTCTGATGATTGTAGATTATATTTTTTGCTTTGTCTTTTAGAGAAGGATTTTTTTTTTTTTTAAGATTCAATCTTTTCATTTGACAGAGAGAGACAGCCAGCAAGGGAGGGAAAAAAAGCAAGGGGAGTTGGAGAGAGAGAAGCAGGCCCCCTGCAGATGCAGAATGAGCCCCAACACAGGGCTCATTCCCAGAACCCTGGGGTCATGATCTGAGCGGAAGGCAGAACTACTACTGAGCCACCCAGGTGCCCCTTGGGTATTAAACAGAATGTTACTGAATTGAGAGCCGAGTTTTTATCCTAAGTACTTCCTTAATAATTAGGCTTTGTATTAAGGATTAGCTCAACGAACGAACGAACTCTATTAAAGTGTTGTTGTTGTTTTTTTTTAAAGACTTTATTTATTTGACAGAGACAGCGAGAGAGGGAATACAAGCAGGAATACAGTACTCCCCCTGGAAGCAGGCTCCCAGCTGAGCAGGGAGCCCAATGCAGGGCTCAATCCCAGGATGCTGGGATCACAACCCCAGCTGAAGGCATTCACTTAACCAACTGAGCCACCCAGGAATCCTTAAAGTAAAGTTTTGGTGGATCTGAAACCTGATTTGCTATTTTTCATAGATGGAAAGAGAAACTTTATGGTGACGTGTCCAGTGAAGTCTGAGTCTGATATGTAATTGTTTCTAAAAATGTTGACTTTAAGAACCTACAGTCTTTCCAAATATACAACATATGATGACTCCGTTTCTCCTGAACACTGGATCAAAAGTAAAATTTATATATTAAGATAATTAAACTTGTTTCTAATTTTGTACCCTTCACAAAATTAATCTGGTTTTCCTCTTTGAATGGATTATTCAAATTAATACTAATATTAAATTTAAAAATAACAAGATTAACAATATTAAATATTTTTAAATTTTAAACAAAATAAAAACAATATTAAAATAAATATTAAATTCCTGGCCAATGAATAAAACTTTTCTGGAATTTTTGAACATTATGGGGATCATATGTATTTTATGTTTACCTAGCTTCACAAAGGAACAAATATACTATATTTTTATTTTATTTTTAAAAATATTTGTTTATTTGAGAGAGAGCAAGAGAGAGAACAAGCGTGGGAGGGGAAGGAGAAACAGACTCCACTGAGCAGGGATCCCCATGTGGGCCTCAATCCGAGGACTCGAGGATCATGACCTGAGCTGAAGGCAGAAGCTTAACTCACTGAGCCACCCAGGCACCCTGGAAGAGCAATACTATCATGGAAGTTGTACAGTGTGCCTGCTCAAGGAATGCTTATCATTTATTTTTAAAGCAGAAAATGAAACCTAAATTAACTGCACCTTTCCATATGTATATATATGCTGCTTACAGTTTTCACTGTACTTAAAACGTTTCGTTGGTAATTCGCTTTTGGAAAAACTGGAGGTTCAGCTGGACCTTGATCCAACCAACATTGTTATAATGGTTCTTTTTACCTTTGAGGATGGCATATGAGGGTGGGAAAGATTTTCACTGAATCAAAACCTCACTGAACAAGAAGTCTTCTTGCCCAACTCAAGCCAATTACAGCTGTTCATTAGGTGAACTATTTTATTAATTGGCAACTCTAACTGAAAAATGTTTGGAATTAAAATTTTGAATTTCTCTAACTGCCCTCCTCCTATTCTTGGTTTTGTCTTTGAAATAACTCAACAAGTTATTCCTTCCACATTACAACCTTCATGTATTTCAAGATAGCTGTGACATCCTAAGGCTTCTCGTCCTAGGGCTAAACATTCTATAGTTTATTTCACATGTATCCTAAGTGAGTTTCTCTAAGTCCGTTGTGTTAGGAACTGTGGGTTTTGTGTTGTATATTGCTTAGGCATTTAAGTGGCAAATTTGGCTACATGTCTTCCCCAGCTGATCCCAAGTAGTCACTAACTGATAGGCTCAAGTTTTGTTATCTTTTTTTTAATAGATTTTATTTATTTATACGACACAGAGAGAGATCATAAGTAGGCAGAGAGAGGGGGGGAAGCAGGCTCCCTGCTGAACAGAGAGCCCAATGTGGGGTTCGATCCCAGGACCCTGAGACCATGACCTGGGCCAAAGGTAGAGGCTTAACCCACTGAGCCACGCAGGTGCCCCAGTTTTGTTATCTTTTATATTTGGAGATGCCAGTGGAACTCTAAGTATATCTGAATATTAATTACTTCAGGAATATTTAAATATTATTGAGAAATAGTATTGGGTTTTATTGTTTTTAAAAGTTATTTACTTATTTTTATTTATTATATTTTTAAATTTTATTTATTTATTTGACGGAGAGAGATCACAAGTAGGCAGAAAGGCAGGCAGAGACAGAGGAGGAAGCAGGCTCCCTGCTGAGCAGAGAGCCCAATGCAGGGCTTGATCCCAGAACCCTGGGATCAATGACCTGAGCCGAAGGCAGAGGCTTAACCCACTGAGCCACCCAGTTGCCCTATTTACTTAATTTTTTTAAAAAAGATTTTATTTATGTATTTGGTAGACAGAGTTCACAAATAAGCAGAGATGGGGGGGCGCCTGGGTGGCTCAGTGGGTTAAGCCGCTGCCTTCGGCTCAGGTCATGATCTCAGGGTCCTGGGATCGAGTCCCGCATCGGGCTCTCTGCTCAGCAGGGAGCCTGCTTCCTCCTCTCTCTCTGCCTGCCTCTCTGCCTACTTGTGTTCTGTCAAATAAATAAAAAAAAAAAAAAATAAGCAGAGATGGGCAGAGAGAGAGAGCAGAGGAAGCAGGCTCCCTACCATGCAAAGAACCCGATGCAGGGCTTGATCCCAGGACCCTGAGATCATGACCCGAGTCGAAGGCAGGGGCTTTACCCGCTAAGCCACCCAAGCACCCTATTTACCTGTTTTTAAAGTGATCTCTACATTAATATGGGGCTCTAAATCATGACCCCAAGATCAAGAGTCACATGTTCTGACTGAGCCAGCCAGGTGCCCTAGGTTTTTAAAAAATAAACATTAGATACCCTGATTTTCTTAAATGATTAAAAGAGATGATTAAAAAAAGTGAAAAAAAAATTTGAAGAGATTGGCAAAAAGGCTGGAGGTCCAGAATTCATTTACAGGATGAAGTGTGCTTACTGTACTGACCTTGAAGGCCATTTGAGATCTAGCCAGGTTCTAAAAGCACTGTCTTAATTATGGTTCATAATAAGAATATGGATTCCTCTAGTACTGCTCACAAAATCCTAAAAATGTAGTTAAACCCACATAGCTAGTTTCAGATGTGGATTTTGCTGTACAACTTTAGAGATCTCCAAGCAATGAGTATACAGAAAATGATAGAGTAATAGGGCACCCAGGTGGCTCAATCAGTTAGGCATCTGTGGGTTTCAGCTTGGTCATGATCTCATGGGTTGTGGGATTCAGCCCCATGTCAGACACCCTACTGCTTAAAGATTTTTTTTTCCTCTCTCACTGCTCCTCCCCCCAACTCACATGTGCTCTCTCTCTCTCTCATAAATAAATCCTTTTTTTTTTTTTTTAAAGATTTTTATTTATTTATTGGAGAGAAAGCAAGCACAAGCAGGAAGAGGGCCAGAGGAAGAGGGAGAAACAGACTCACTGGTGAGCAGGGTGCCTGATACTGAGCTTGATCCCAGGACCCTGGAACCATGACCTGAGCATAAGGCAGACACTTAATCAACCAAGCCACCTAGGTGCCCCTCATAAATTAATAAATCTTTCTTTTAAAAAAGAAAATGATAAGGCACCTGGGTGGCTCAGTGGGTTAAGCCGCTACCTTCGGCTCAGGTCATGATCTCAGGGTCCTGGGATCGAGTCCCGCATTGGGCTCTCTGCTCAGCAGGGAGCCTGCTTCCCTTCCTCTCTCTCTGCCTGCCTGTGATCT
>NC_081569.1:43976047-44008075 GCF_022355385.1 Mustela nigripes | reverse complement strand
CGCTACCTTCGGCTCAGGTCATGATCTCAGGGTCCTGGGATCGAGTCCCGCATTGGGCTCTCTGCTCAGCAGGGAGCCTGCTTCCCTTCCTCTCTCTCTGCCTGCCTCTTGCCTACTTGTGATCTCTACTGTCAAATAAATAAATAAAATCTTTAAAAAAAAAAAGAAAAGAAAATGATTGAACTGTATGTCATATGACCATTTAGTAGTTGGGCCAGTCATACAACTGTAAAAAAGCAATTGAGTAACTAAAAACAAAAACAAAAAAACAAAACCACAAAACTATAGTAAGAGAAGATTTAAATGGATGCTTTTATAACTCCTATTACCTCAGGCAATTGGAAAAATGAATGATACACAGGAACCTGCATTTCTATATTGGCTACTACCACGTTTAATCGTAACAATTAATTGTGGGACCCCTGGATGTCTCAGTTGGTTAAGGGTCTGCCTTCAGCTCAGGTCATGATTCTGGGGTCCTGGGATTGAGTCCCACATCTGGCTCCTTGCTTAGTGGGGGAGCCTGTTTCTCCTTCTGCCTCTGCCCCTTCCCCCTGCTCATGCTTGCTCTCTCTGACAAATAAAATCTTTTAAAAAATCTTAACAATTAATTTTACCCAATTAAATATTTATTTATATATAACACATTTACCGTATCACTTCTTAAGATTTTTAGCGACATCTAAGTCCACTGTAGTTTAGATAAGTCATTATTCATTGAACTCATAGTTTCATTTTTCTAATTTAAAAATTTTTGATTCTGTTGACAATTGAAATAATATCCTCTGTTTTGTCATGGTAGCAGGTTTATTACTTGTGACCTATTGCCAGGTGGGTTTGTTTGTTTGTTTGTTTGTTTAAGTAATCCCTACACCCAACTTGGGGCTGGAACTTGCATGCTCTACTAACCGAGCCAGCCAGGCACCCCTTTAAAAGAACTATTAATTAGTGGATATATTCAAATTCCATTTGAAAGTTTTTATGTGCATACTCTCACACGTATGCATGTCCATGGCAAGAGTTGAAATGTTTTAGACTAGTTAAATTACTACTGACATTTGAATTTCAAGTGATTTCCTACAGGTTTTGCTAAACTGTCTAGGATGAATCAATTTAATGCTGTTCCATGTGTTCAGGAAACCAATAGTCCTGCTCTTTCTTTTAAGTTACCAAAGCTCATTTCCTCTGCCCCAGATGAGGTGGACAACAGTCCAATATTGATGACTAAGAAGCTGTCATGACCAGTAAAATCAGAGCCAGCAATTGCATGTACATTTACTGATATCGAATAGAGAACAGATTCAGCAGCTACTCGTTTTACTGCTTTTAAACATATTCAAGATAAGAAAGTCCAGCCAAGATTTTTACTAATTTTTTTCTGATTTCCCAGTTACATTTTTCTGAATGTTTAACTGCCCTAATGTATGGGTCATTTTTCTAAAGAGAGGATTAATTATATTGGGTTTTATCATAGCCAGTAGTTTCCCCAATAACTTCAAAATTCAGATCACCCCGACAGAAGAGTAAATGAGGTCTCACAACATTTTTCTTGTCCACAGTGTTGGTATGAAAGTTTATGAAAGTTGGTATGAAAGTTTATTCTTTTTTTTTTTTAAAGATTTTATTTATTTATTTGACAGAGATCACAAGTAGGCAGAGAGGTGGGCAGAGAGAGAGAGAGGAGGAAGCAGGCTCTCCGCTGAGCAGAGAGCCCGATGCGGGACTCGATCCCAGGACCCTGAGATCATGACCTGAGCCGAAGGCAGCGGCTTAACCCATTGAGCCACCCAGGCGCCCCTGAAAGTTTATTCTGAGTGGAGGATTAAATGTTGTCTTTCCCTAGCTTGATTACTGACTTCTTTTGGATCAAAATAGCTCTACTCGACTTACAGCCAATCCTGTTTTTCCCTTCCATTTAAGCTAGGCTATTTCTAGATTGTACCTAAATGTGTAATCCTCACAAAAGATAAGATAGGTGAAGACAAAACTTTTCTCACCGTTCGGTTTCAGAGGCTGTCACAGGTGAATGAAGTCCAAGAAAAAGCTTTCGTAACATTGAAGATTTTTTAAACCCAGCTGAAACATAACTGAAAATCCACAAGAGGGAGATGCTTGCTAAGTCGCCAGAAGAAAACTCCCACGAGGGACCAGAGAGAGCCTTAGGAGGAGTCATTGGGTTGGCCTGGACTCAGGTTGGGAGGGAGCAGGTGTACATAGTGCCTGGGGGCTGAGGGGGGACTACAGTTGAAGGGAAAAGCAAGCTGGGCTCCGCGTCTCTGACGGCGAAGAGTGTGTCCCTTCTAAGACCACGGGGGAAAGGTAAGAGGGTGTTTCCAAAAAGGTAGCCCCTCAGAGCTGCCTCCTGGTAGTCTCAGAAGAAATGGGGTTGGTTGTCTTTGAAGGCACTTCCGCTTAGCAACCCCACGCGGTTGCTAGGGAGGGGCAGTAGTGGGGATGACCCGGAAGTGGTGGTGTCCCTTTCTCTTTGCCTGCTTTAAGTTTGTCCTATCAGGAACGCCGGGGTGCTCTGCGCCGGGCCGAGGGTGGGGCCAGCGCTAGTGGTTCCGGCTCGGCTCTTACAGCCCCTCGGCTCCTCGCTTTCCCCCTCCCCTCCCTCCCCTCTCCTCCCTCCCGCTCCTGGGAAAGAGAGAAGCCACCACTGCGGGTGGCTGGAGAAGCACTCGGCGGCTCCGGTAGGGTACCGCGCCCGCCCAATCTGAGCCTCGGAGCACTGCCGGACCAGGTACTCACTCCGGATTCGACGGAGTCCGGGAGGCTGGAACCTGAGAGTGTGTGTGTCTGTAGGGACTGGTCGGGGGGCCCTTCTCCGTGTTGGGGAGGGGGCCGCGGAGATCCTGGGTGGGGCGCAGGCCGGCGTGTGTTTCTGTGGCGGGTTGCGGGGGTGGAATGGAGGCTTTGGGGGAGACCGCTTGGGGGAGTTTCGGGTGGCCAGCTCCAGGTTGCGGGGGAGGCGCCCCTTCGGATGCAGAAGACTTCGACTGAAGTGGACCGGAGTTTGCCACCTGGAGGATTCGCTCTGAAAGGGGGAGCATCCTCCCGGGCCAGAAGGGGAGAATGGACCTTGTTCGAGTGGTTGGGGCAGTCCCTTGCTTCCCTTGCCTACCCTTTTGAGACAGAGCAACGGCTTCCAGGGTTGTGGGGGTTGTGAGTCGAGTGGGCACCACGGGGAGCCGCCCTTGGCGGAGCTAGGGCAGAAGAGTGGGTAAGGAGACCTCCCTCCACCCAACTTCCGTGTGCTTCCCTCACTTCTTCCTTTACTGCTCTCTCGCCCCAGAGTCCTACCGGAGCTGTACCTCCCAAGTGGGCAAGCATCATAGCGTAAAAAAGAGGGTGAGGTTCTTTGCCCTTAAATGATACTTCAGATATTTGGAAAGTGCCAGAATGGCATATTCAGCCAGGTCTCCCAGTTCGATGTTAAATCTCATATAAATTATCTTAGAAAAGTGCAACACGGAAAAAGCACCAAACTACAGGCTAGTTGGGCATAGCTTTGTTTGGTAGATATGCATGTTTATAAAAAATAGGCTGGGGGGACCATATAGATGTAGAGGTCTAGGAGAGACATGTTGAGGCAAGCCTCCTTTTCCAATCTCTTACCTGTCAGAATGCCTGTCCTAGTTTAAATGAAGCAGAAAGATCCTCTTCATTTATATTTTAATTAGCGACTGAATTGTAGGTACAGTGTGATAGATGGCTCAGAATAGATACGTGAACGTTCATAGAGACAAGATCCTCAGCTTTTGAGGTCTCTTAATCTTTTAAGGAGATAATTGTGGTCAAGTGGAAGTATTGGCTTTGAGATAGGTAAATCTGGGATTGAACCCAGACTGTGCCACTGGCTAGTTGCTGACCTTGGGCAAGTCATGGGATCTACCGGAGATTTAGTTTCTTCCTAAGTAAAATGAGTTAAAATTTTTACCAATATTTTAAGTGTGTGTGTGTGTATTGTATTTAAATAACAGTCCACTCTAGGGGCACCTTGGTGGCTCAGTGGGTTAAGCCTCAGACTCTTGATCTCAGCTCAGGTCTTGATCTCAGGATGGAGATCAAGCCCGGAGTTGGACTCCACTCACATGGAGTCTTCTTAAAACCAAAAATTAAATAACAGTGCACTTTAAATGGAAGCGCCTTCATTTCTCAGTCTGCAGTCCCTTTCCACAGTGTTTTGTTTTATTTTTTAAAGATTTTATCTATTTGTCAGAGGGAGAGAGAGCGTGCATAAGCAAGGGGAACAGCAGGCAGAGGGAGAAGCAGACTTTTGCTGAGGAAGGAGCCCCGTGCGGGACTCCTTCCAAACCCTGGGATCATGACCTGAGCTGAAGGGAGCTATTTAATGACCAAGCCACCAGGTGTCCCTAAATGTAAGCACCTTCTTTTTTTTTTTTTTTTTTTTTTAAGATTTTATTTTTTCATTTGAAAGACACAGAGAGCACACAAGTAGGGTTGAGGCAGTGGGAGAGAGAAAAGCAGGCTCTCCACTGAACAGGAAGCCTGATGTGGCCCTGATCCCAGAACCTGGAGATCATGACTTGAGCCAAAGGCAGACGTCTAACCATCTGAGCCACCCAGGCACCGCTGTAAACACCTTCTAATTGAAAGATCAATTATTATTAATCTCTCCAGTCAGCATAGCCCAGGATGAGAAGGGAACTGGATAATATTGCAAAAACATATGTATACAATAGGAATTTCAGTGGCTTCTAGAAATTTACCATAAGCAGCATGAAATTCAGTTATTAGTAAGTGCTTTAAACTCTACAAAAGAGAAAACAATATGTGCATTTATTGAAGTGACCATTGTTTGAAAGGTTTTTCTCAGATTTGTAGTGTGTATAGTGTAGATTGATTAAAAAAATTAAAATAATAATGTATATATATTTTCTTTTAAGTTTTTAATTCCAGTTAACATACAGTGTTGTATTAGTTTCAGGTGTGCAATATAATAATTCATGACTTCCATACATATAACTTATATAAAGTTTAATTAGCTTCATATGTCTGAAGAGAATTAAAATTGGGGCATAAAATAGAAAGTAGTTGTAATTTTAAAATTAACATCAACATCAGTAGCATGACTCATCTTAATTAGACTTAAACTATTAGCAATACTTACAGAATTTTTTTTTTAGACATTTAATTTATTTATTTGAGAGAGTACAAGCTGGGGAGAGATACAGAGGGAATGGGATAAGCAGACTCCCTCCTAAGAAGGGAACTGGATTGAGGCTCCTGGGATCATGACCTGAGCCAAAAGCAGATGCTTAACCAACTGAATCACCCAGGTGTCCCTACTTGCAGAATTCTTTTGTATAAAATTCTGTAAAACAAATGAAAATGGAATGAATTTCTGCTTTTAAATCATTCATGATGATAATATAGAACTAAATCTAAGAATAATAAGTTTTTATATTCATTTTATAAATTTATTATTTTTTTATTTTTTAAAAAGATTTTATTTTTATTGATTTATTTATTTGACAGAGGGAGAGAGAGATTGAGATCACAAGTAGGCAGAGAGGAGGCAGAGAGGGGAGAAGCAGGCTTACCACCAAGCAGAGAGCCCAATGCGGGGCTCGATCCCAGGACCCTGAGACCATAACCTAAGCCTAAGGCAGAGGCTTAACCCACTGAGTCACCCAGGCACCCCTCATTTTATAAATGTAAAATGATACAGTTATATGTAACCTATTCTGTCAGATTATCAACTAATAGTGTTTGCTTTTTTTTAAGATTATTTATTTATTTATTTGACAGAGATCACAAGCAGGCAGAGAGGCAGGCAGAGAGAGAGAGAGGAGGAAGCAGGCTCCCCACTAAGTAGAGAGCCCGATGCGGGGCTCGATCCCAGGACCCTGGAATCGTGACCCGAGCCGAAGGCAGAGGCTTTAACCTATTGAGCCACCCAGGTGCCCCTATATTTTGAATTATTAAAGAATATTATTATTTTTTAAGAAGATTTTATTTATTTATTTGACACACAGATATCACAAGTAGGCAGAGAGGCAGGCAGAGAGAGAGGAGGAAGTAGGTGCCCCACCACGCAGAGAGCCCAATGCGGGGCTCGATCCTAGGACCCCAAGATCATGACCTGAGTTGAAGGCAACTGAACCACCCAGGTGCCCCAAAGAATATTATTTTTAAAGAGTTGAAATTATATTTTTGCTACACTTAAACAGAGTTTTTTGGTAAGATTATTCAGGTTTCTAAATGGCTTTTCTGAGAGTATAAAGTCTTTTTTTTTTTTTTTTTTTTTTTGGTATAAACTCTTTAGTGTATACATAAGCTTTTAGCCGTGTTTCCCTGGATCATCATTTTTAATCATCTTTTAGGCCTTAAAATTGAAGCTGTATTATTTTGCTTTGGTAAAGCTATCAGAAGCTCCCATTTCCCCCCTATATTCTTTTTTTTTTTTTTTTAAGATTTTATTTATTTATTTGACAGAGAGAGATTACAATTAGGCAGAGAGGCAGGCAGAGATAGAGAGGAGGAAGCAGGCTCCCTGCTGAGCAGAGAGCCCGATGCGGGACTCGATCCCAGGACCCTGAGATCATGACCTGAGCCGAAGGCAGCGTCTCAACCCACTGAGCCACCCAGGCGCCCCCCCCCCCCTATATTCTGATAGAACTTTATTACTGAATTAAATTTACTTTGGGATATGAGGTAGGATACTAGCTGTTAGAGGAAAAATATCTGCCTAAATAGTAGGCAATATTAGAGACCACTGGGGCACTTTTCTCAGTGACCTTTTCCACTCAAAGTATGTGGCCCTTACGGGGATCTTTGCAGTTGTCAGTTTTGGAATTTGCTTGTCAGGAAATCTAAAAATGACTAAATGTTTCTTTACTGTTGCATCTCTTGAATGATATCAAAAAAATTTAGGAAAGATTGGGAAGATTTATATAAGCATATGCTGGAAACATATAAGGAACAAAGTACAGTTAATTTTACTGGTGTTGCCAATTTGGTAGTAAAGAGTTACTGTGGAAATGTTTAAAAAATGCCAAGTAGTGCTTTATTCGAACCAAATGAATAGTCTTCCAGAGCTTGTTGCTTTTTTAAAAGTATATTGCTTTCTGAAGATACGATTTGGTCTCTATTAGGGATAAATAATCACTGCAACTGTATAAAGAAAAAAAAGGTTGATATCACAGACAGATTTTAATATCATCAGTCTTGGTAGAAATTGCTTTTCAGTGGCTTTAGATAAAGAAGTGGATTTTCATGAAAGAACTTCAGAATTTGTGGCATGATAGTTTTTCTCTTTTTAACCTCTAAGTTATCTGTACTCATTTCTGCCTAATTAGAAACTTTGAGAAGCTGGAGGTTAAAAAAATGAAATTACTTCAGAATTACCATTTTAAGTTTTGTGGATTACTTATTTGGAGAGCTAAATTGGATCTTGACATTATTGGGATTATGTTCAAGATGGACTCAGGAAAAAAATCAGATGCCATCTGTTTCAGATTCCTTATTCCCTCACCCCTTCATGTTTTATGGCTTTGAATTCATCAGATTATTTTTTAAAAATAAAGATCCTCAGTAGATTTAGATTATGTAATTTCAGCTGTATCAGTGAACATGTAACTAAAAGAACTTGGATTTTTATATTACACAAAAAGATCACAGACAACGGCTAAAAGTAAGTCATTTCAAACTATATGAACATTAGGTAGTCATCTTTGTCATCATTCACTTAAACCATTTTTGTCAACACTTGTTGCTGGAAGTTGCTTAAAAAATGGATTATGGAGATACAGAATAAATCTTTTATTCTCTCATGTTATATCTAGAAGAGAAGCTTTTGCTGAGGATTTTTTGTATTTAGCGGTAAGTCCTCTTAAATTTAATCTTTCAGTAGGGAGTTTTGCCTTACCATATGCCATTTGCTATTATTTTCATCTAAATGGCACCATATAGTTCATAGGCCACATACTTGGATTTTTTCAGTCCGGATCTTCATAAATCCTGAGGATAGGCTTTTGGGTTTACTGAGCTGGAAAAGACCATTATTTATTCGGGTTACAGTAGTTGGCACCTGGCATAGACTAGAAACACCCAGGCATCTTTGAGAAACCATAAAATACTACTAGCATGGTCTCTTAGAAATGGACTGGAGAGAGAGCAATCTGGATAGAAGAGTGCCATGCTTTGTCTGCAGCAGAAATGTTCTGATATTATAGGAAGACTAATGGCCTGCCCCGATACTCCCGTAGTCTCTTCCTCACCAGAAACTCCAAGTGGGCAGTGTAGTTGTGGCAAGGGCTAGGGTGTCAGGGATGGGAATTGTTCTTCAATAATTGCTCACCCATCACAATGGAGGCAAAGACATACTGGGGAAAGGGATATTCTCTTGGATTTTGCCTTGGCCAGAGAAGCTGAGTGAAAAGGTAGCCTTTGCCTTTGCCACCAAAGACAACTTGGTGCAACACCTCTGGGTGCTGGGTAAGCCTGTCAAAATGCTATAGTTTCTTCATTAAAATGACATATAAAATTTCCAAGGAATAATATAGCATTGGATGCACACTGATTTCTGTAGTTTACATTTTCTAACATAGAAAAAGGGGTGTTGAGGGCTTATGGGCCTCTAAATGAAAGTACTGTACATGACGTTTTCCTTGTGTTTTATACATATATATATATATATACACACACACACACACACATACATATATATATACACATACACACATACATATATATATGTACTGATACATATTGTCTGCTGGCATTAATGAGTGGTGTGAAAATATTTTTTAAGTTTTGGGTGTGTGTGTGTGTGTGTGTGTGTCTGTATGTATGTGTAATGTCCATGGTAATCATCAGATTTCATTTTAGTTCTTCAGGCTAAATTGCTAACCATAGCTGTGGTCGAGCAGTTCTTAGCTGGAATTTTTTCCTCCATTTCTTAGATGTTACTCTCTCATGTAGGTGGTAGTGAGCAAGGGTATGACTAATGCTAGGAAAAAGGCAAGGGGTTTAAAGTTAATTTTTTAAAAAATTTAAATAGGTTTAAATTTGATTTTATTTAAAGTTAATTTCTTTCACTGTTCTCAAATTTCTGTAGCCTAAAGTAATAATATATCCTATCCAAAGATATTTGTTTTGTTTTTTTTGAAAGATTTTTTAATTTACTTTATTTGACAGATAGAGATCACAAGTAGGCAGAGAGGCAGGCAGAGAGAGAGAGGAGGAAGCAGGCTCCCTGCCGAGCAGAGAGCCTGATGTGGGGCTCGATCCCAGGATTCTGGGATCATGACCTGAGCTGAAGGCAGAGGCTTTAACCCACTGTGCCACCCACTGAGCCACCAGCCCCCCCCTTCGGTTTTTTTTTTTTTTTTTAATTAAGACTTTTTTTTTTTTAACATTTTAAAATTTACAGAATAGTTGAGCAGGTAGAATTCCATATTTCCATATCCACAAAACTACATTCCATCCATTTCCCCAATTATTAACATCTTGTGTTAGTGTGATACATTCATTACAATTAATGTATAATATTGATACATTATTATTAACTGTAACACACTATTTCTTATTAAGGTTTACTCTTTGTGTTGTATGTATTTAAGGTTTATCCATGTCTTTTTGTGGCTTGATAGCTCCTATAGGTAAATGCCTAGGAGCTTGATTGGTGGATTGTATGGTAAACATATATTTAATTTTATAGGAAACTGCCAAACTGTCTTCCAAAGTGGTTTTATCATTTTGCCTTCCCTTCAGCAATGAATGAGTATTCCTATTGCTCTACATCCTTGCCAGAATTGGTATGATCAGTTTTTTGTACTTTAGCCATTCTAATATGTGGTGTTTTTTTTTTTAAAGATTATTTATTTATTTATTTATTTGGTGGAGAAATCACAAGTAGGCAAACGTAGGCAGAGAGGCAGGCAGAGAGAGAGGGAGAAGCAGGCTCCCTGCTGAGCAGAGAGCCTGATGTTTGGCTCAATCCTAGACTCTGGGATCATGACCTGAGCTGAAGGCGAGGCTTAACCCACTGAGCCACCCAGGTGCCCTTTCTAAATAATGTGTTTTAATTTGCAGTTTCCTAATGACATAAAATGTTGAGCACCATGCCTATTGGCCATCTACATATCTTCTTTGGTGAGGTGTCCACTCTTCTGTCTGTTAAATTGGGTTGTTTGTTTTCTTATTGTTGAGTTTTAAGTGTTCCTTGTTTAATTTGGATACATATTTTTATCAGATACGGTTTTTTGCAAATATTTTTATAGATGTCGTTTTTTTGCAAATTTTTTTCCCAATCTGTGGTTTGCCTCTTTATTCTCTTGTCTTTCATAGTATAAAAGTTTTAAATGCTAATGAAGTCCATCTTATCAAGTTTTTCTTTCATTGAGTATGCTTTTGGTATTGCATCTAAAAACTCATTGCCAAACTCAAGGTTATATACATTTGTTCTGTGTGATCTTCAAGAGTTTTTATAATTTTACATTTTACACTAAGTTCCCAGGTCCATTTTTATTTATTTATTTATTTATTTATTTAAGATTTTATTTTTATTTGTCAGAGAGAGAGACGGAGAGAGAGCGAGCATAGGCAGACAGAGTGGTAGGCAGAGACAGAGGGAGAAGCAGGCTCCCTGCCGAGCAAGGAGCCCGATGTGGGACTCGATCCCAGGATGCTGGGATCATGACCTGAGCCGAAGGCAGCGGCCTAACCAACTGAGCCACCCAGGTGCCCCCCAGGTCCATTTTTAAAAAAAGATCCATTTTGAGGGCACCTGGGTGGCTCAGTTGGTTAAGTTACTGCCTTTGGCTTAGGTCGTGATCCTAGGGTCCTGGAATTGAGTCCCACGTCAGGCTCCCTGCTTCTCCCTCTATCTCTGTTGCTCCCCTTGCTTGTGCTCTCCTGTTCTCTGTTCCATCAAATAAATAAATAAAATCTTAAAGAAAAAACAAAAAGATCCACTTTGAGCTAATTTTTGTGAAAGGTTTAAGGACCGTGTGTCTATTGATATTTTTGCACAAGAGTGTTCATTTGTGGGCGCCTGGGTGGCTCAGTGGGTTAAGCCGCTGCCTTCAGCTCAGGTCATGATCTCAGGGTCCTGGGATCGAGTCCCGCATCGGGCTCTCTGCTCAGCAGGAAGCCTGCTTCCCTCTCTCTCTGCCTGCCTCTCCATCTACTTGTGATTTCTCTCTGTCAAATAAATAAATAAAATCTTAAAAAAAAATAGTGTTCATTTGTTTTATAAAAATGTTTCTACTCAGAAAATGTTAATGTGGTATTTTTAAGAAAGACTTTTTCTAAAGATTTTATTTTTAGGTAATCTCTGTACCCAGTGTGGGTCTCCAGCTTACAACCCCGAGATCAAGAGTTGCATGCTCTATTGACAGAGTCAGCCAGGTGCCCCCTAAAAAGATTTTGTTTTATTTTTTAAGGATTTTCTTATTTATTTAAGAGAGAGAGCACGTACATGTGTGAGCAAGGCTAGGGGCAGAGGGAGGGAGAGAGAGAGAGCATCCTTAAGCAGACTCCCTGCTGAACACAGAGGCCTACTTGGGGCTCCATTCCATGACCCTGAGATCATGACCTGAGCCGAAACCAAGAGTCTGACGCTTAACCGACAGCCACCTAGGTGCCCCCAAAGACTATTGTTTAAGGGCAGTTTTAGGTTCACAACAAAATTGAAAGGAACAAAACAGATTTCCCGTAAACTTTGTGTACTATACATGTATGGCCTCCCCCATCCTCTTCACCAGAGTGGTACATTTGTTACAGTTGATGAATAAATTGACACATTTAATGAACTCTATTGACACATCATAATCACCGGAAGTCCATAGTAGCTTAGGATTCATTCTTTGTTTTATACAATCTATGGGTTTGTAAAAGTGTATACTATCCATCATTTAATATACAGAGTGCTTTCAATTTCCTAGAAATCTTCTGTGCTCTGCCAGTTCAAGCTTCCCTTTTGCCTCTAGCCCCGGGGTGCATTTTTTTTTTAAGAAATAAAAATGAATAAAATAATGTGGGAGTGGTTTTGAAAAGAGATTTTCCTTATATTGTCAGATGTAATTAGAAGCATTGTTCAGAGTCTGAATTTCCCTTTCAAAAAGATTATGTTAGATATTAGGCGTTAATCAACAGGTGCTTAATTCTTTGAGATATGTAATTGGGTATTAAGAAGTGTGATCCTGGCCATATGACAGTTGTATGTGATAACAGGGCTTGAGGGAGATCTAAATTCAGAATTTTTGAACTATTACTAAAGTTAAAGTCCTTTGCCACTTGCCTTTTATTGTTGTGCAGGGTATTATGTAGATTTCTTGATGCCCTTTCTGGTTTTTGCTTCTTTCTGTTACACTGGTTGAAGACTATCCAGATGCTTGAGCAGGCAAAGATCGTGGTTGCCTGATTATTTCTAGTTTGCATTCAGAGGGAATAGCTGTTCTAAATCTAATAAAATGCTTTCCTGAGACACTCTTTCTTATATAGCCTAAGTAGTAATTGTTAGCTAGAATCTACTTTTATTTGGTTTTATTAACTATCCTTTCCTGCACTTCTAGGGCACCTTCCATTTTTCTAGAACATCTTAACCTTAATTGTTATTTTGACCTCTAAATATTCTGGCCATCTAAGGTATGATGCAAAAACTGTTTAGTAACCCCATGTTTGATGGGTTTTATTTGCTTCTTCACCTAGTTAATTAACAATAGACACAAGGAATGATCTGTTTGTGTGAAAGCATTTAGGTTTTCCAGAGATAGATGCTTTCCAAATCTATCAGTGTGTAAGCTTACTTTCTCTTTAATGGGATTCATCTGGTTAATGCTTGTGTTTCTTGAGTTCCATAGATTATGGAATCATAAAGCTAAAAGAAAACATAGAGATAGTCTATGTAGACCCTTTGGTTTTACAACTGAGATTACTGAAGTGTAGAGAGGCTAAGTGATGAGCTCAAGATGGAATAGCAAATGAGTGAGACTGGAACCCAGATCTCCTGACTCCCAGTCCAGTCCTACTTCTAAGAACTCATTCATTTTAGCTTATGGAGAAATTATAATTTTATAAGAGGTACATTTTCCAGAAAATTTAAGTGGACTATTAAACTATAGTTACATGGGATGCCTGGGTGGCTCAGTGGGTTAAGCCTCTGCCTTCAGCTCAGGTCATGATCCTCAGGGTCCTGGGATCAAGCCCCACATCGGGCTCTCTGCTGAGCCTCTTCCTCCTCTCTCTCTGTCTACCTACTCATGATCTCTCTCTGTCAAAATAAAATAAATAAAAATTAAAAAAAAAACTACAGTTACAGCAGTAAACCAAATTTTTGGTTGAATTCCTAATTTCTGAAATGTCGAGGGAGTTAGTGTGTATTTCTTAAAGTGCCAGGTGTCACTTGGTCTTTAGTTACAAGCAAATTTGTCATTTTTCACATTCTGGATAGAAACTGGCTAATTAAAAAATAATGAAGATATTGTAGCCTATATTTTGTAAGCACACATTCCACTGCATTAAAATGAATCTTAACATATTTTTTTTGCACAGTGGAAATAATCTGTTAATATTTAATGTCGGAAAGCAACAGTAGAATTCTGCTTTATGTGGTGGTGTATTTATAAAACTGGAATGGAGTGTTACGTAAAACTAAAAGTACGGATTAATTTAATATGCATCTGGTGAATTCAGGGCTTGAAGGATGCACATCTGTTGAGAAAACAAATCATAGAACTATTCAGAGCTTCAGCATCTTTAAATATGTGTGCTTTGATTCTCTTTAACTGTTTTGAAACAGTCTTTAATGGATTTCGACAAGGCTATTTGCTCTAAGGAAGCAACTGTGAAGTGATTTATGATGCTTTTAATCATTTTACTATTCCCCACAGCATTTTGATAATTAGTATTTTTCTTTTAAATTTAGTTATTGGGGATGGAAGGAGTTAAATAATCACCATAACAAAATAAGCTTGTTGTAGAACTGTATTTAAAAAAAAAAAAGAAGAAGAAGAACCATAGTTTCCTGGTTTGGATAAATTAGAAATACTTTAATATTCTGACTTCTAACTTAAATCCATTATCAATGAAGAAATAACCACAGAGTTCCTAACAGTGTATTCATCATGCTAGGGCTGTAGAAATACAGAAATTGAAGATAAGATTATTTATCAAGTTGGAGAAACAAGACTTAAAATGGTAGGGTGAGAGTAGTACAATCCAATAAGTAAATGAGTGCAAACTTGTTAATATAATCTGGGAATACTGTAGGAATTTTGAGGGGAGAACATTCAGTTCATAGTCCTGATGGGCAGGAGATTGAAGGTAAAGTAGTGGATCTCAGCTCTGGCAGCTCTTTAGAATCCTTTGGGGGAAACTTTTCCCAGGATCATTTGAATCAGAATCTTGGGAAGGTGCCTCCATAGTTTGTGAAAAAGCTTTTCCATTGTAGTGTGCAGGGAGTGCTGGGAACCACAAGCTTAAGAGAGAAAGGATTTGAGTAAGCAAGGAAGTGTTTGCAGGCAGCTAAGGTAAGCAGTGAGGGAGACCTGGGCATAGCCCGTGAAAAGACTAATCCAATCAAAGCTGTGTGTGCCACTTAGAGAGTAGACAAAAATAAACTTAAGGAGGCAGAATGGGGCCATACAAGAGTACTACTTCTCAGAGTGTGGTTCCTCAAGCAGTGTTCGCATCACCTGGACATTTATTATAAATGCAGATTTTGAGGCCTGCTGTAGATCTGCTGAATTGGAAACTACGGGTGGGGTCCACCAATCTGTTTGAACAAACACTTCAGATGATTCTGATGTACACTGAAGTTTGAGAAACAGCTGTTAATAGAGGATAATGAATGTCAGGTGGAGGAAGTTAGATTTGATGTTGACATTAAGTAGAGACCCATAAAAGTTTTTTAAGCTGGGGAGTTAACAGCATGCATTTGTATGTCTGGTAAATGCAGATGAAGGTAAATCTGATGGTGATGTGCAGAGTCCTTTGGACTCCTAAAAGATAGGAATGAAGAAAGCCAGTTGAGGCACAGACATAATCTAATGGATATAATCAAGCAGCCATGAGGGTTTCTTCTAGGGAATTATTAGTGAAAACACAGAATAGTAATAATAGTGATGGTAGTTTGAATATTTATGAAATGGTCAGTATGCTAAATGCTTTGGCCATATTATCTCACTTTTTTTCTCATAATAAGCTCCTGAAGTGTGGCCATTACTACACTTCTACAGATTGAGCAATGAGGCCAAGAATGGAAACTACTTCTGAAGTTCATGTTGCTAATAAGGCATACACACAGGATGTCAAGTTCAAGTATCTCTACCTCTAAAGCCTCCTATTTTTTATTTTTTTAAAAAAGATTTTATTTATTTATTTGACAGAGAAATCACAAGTAGGCAGAGCAGCAGGCAGAGGGAGAGGAAGAAGCAGGCTCCCCGCTGAGCAGAGAGCCTGATACAGGGCTCCATCCCAGAACCCTGGGATCATGACCTGAGCCAAATGCAGAGGCTTAACCCACTGAGCCACCCAGGTGCCCCTAAAGCCTCTTTTTAAACAAACAGCTAGTAATATCTGGAGACCAAGAAATAAATAAAACTGACTCAAAAAAATTTTTAATCCTAGGTGACATATAGCAAGGGGAAGTCACTGTCAGAAGGGAAATAGTGCTCACAGTAGGTAACAGGGCAAGTCAGACTGTTGGGTCCCCAGTGTTGGGTACAAGACCACTTGAATCTATTTTTTAAAAGTGATTGTGAAAGATAACTAATGGAAATTTTTGTATTGTGATTTTTAGATACAAAATTTGAAGTAACTTGTGGTAGCTGAGTTTTCAGGTTTTGTTTGACCTTTTTGTTCATGGTGACTAAATTAGAAGAGCCACCTCATCTAGCTTTTAAAAATATCTTTTATTAGATTTCAGAGTATATAAGTCCATGAATAATATATGCTTGGGAAGCTTTGTATAATACTGCTTTTCTCTCTCTAAAGAAATACTGTGATTTAGAAAATGTCAAGAGCATATTTTCTTTTTTAAAGATTTTACTTATTATTTATTTGAGAGAGAGAGAGAAAGAATGAGCACACAGGCAGAGGGAGAAGGAGAAGCAGATTCCCCGCTGAGTAGGAAGCCTGATGCAGGGCTTGATCCCAGGACTCTGAGATCTGACCTGAGTCAAAGGCAGCTGCTTAACCCACTGAGCCACCCAGACACCCCTGTTAGGAGCACCTTAATCTTAAAATGGTGTGGGAGTTTTGTTTTGTTGTTGTTGTTGTTTTTTAAATTCAAGTTGGTTAACATAGAGTGTAGTATTCGGTTCAGGAGTCGAGTTTAGTGATTCATCACCTATGTGAAACACTCAGTGCTCATCCCAACAAGTGCCCTTATTAATCCCTACCCCCCATCCACCTCCCCTCCAGCAACCCTCAGTTTGTCTTCTGAACTCTAGTCTCTAATGGTTGGCTTCCTTTTTGTTTGTATCGTCTTTTTCCTTCCCTCCCCTGTGTTCATCTGTTTTGTTTCTTAAATTCCACATATGGGTGAAATCATGGTGTTTGTCTTTCTCTGACATATTTCGCTTAGCATCATACACTGTGGTTCCATCCATGTTGTTGTAGTTGCAAGATTTCATTCTTTTTGTTGACTGAGTAATTTTTCATTTACACACACGCGTGCATGCGCTCGCTCTCTCTCTCTATCTCTCCACATCTTCTTTATCCATTTTATCCATTCATCTGTTGAAGGACATTTGAGTTCTCTCCATAATTTGGCTGTTGTTGATAATGCTGCTATAAACATTAGGGTGCATATACCCCTTCAAATCAGCATTTAATCTTAAAAAGGTTTAAGAAAAACTTCAACGTTGGAACTCTTGGCTGGCTCAGTCAGAAGAGCATGCGACTCTTGATCTTGAGGTCATGAATTTGAGCCCCACATTGCGTGTAGAGATTACTAAAAAAAAATAAACTTAGAAAAATATTTCAGTGTTATTTTGTTTGGGTTTGGAAGTAGTAAGTAGTACAGTAGCATGACCTGTTTGGATAATTGTTTTCATAAGACATTATCAGTTCCAGCACCCTCTTATTTTACATACTGAGGTAAAATTCACATGGCATAAAATTAAGTATTTTGAAGTGTATAATTTGTGGCATTTGGTATGTTCATGATATTTTGCAAGTATAACCTTTATCTAGTTCCAAAACATTTCATCATCCCCAAAGGAAAAACCCCAAATCTATTAAGCAGTTCCTCCTTGTTCCTCTTTCTCCATAGCCCCTGGAGAACACTAATCTGTCATTCTGTCTCTCTGGATTTATCTTTTCTGGGTATATCATATCATATAAGTGAAATTATGTAACATGTGATATTTTATATAACATGTGATGTTTTGTGTCTGTTACTTTCACTTAGGATGTTTTCTAGGTCCATTCATGTTGTAGTATGTACCAGTACTTCATTTTTATTTATTATTATTATTTTTAAAACAAAGTCTCTTTTTTTAAGATTTTATTTATTTGACAGAGATCACAAGTAGGCAGAGAAGCAGGCAAAGAGAGATAGGAAGGCAGGCTCCCTGCTGAGCAGAGAGCCCGATGTGGGGCTCCATCCCAGGACCCCGGGATCATGACCTGAGCCTAAGGCAGATGCTTTAACCCACTGAGCCACCCAGGTGCCCCTCATTTTTATTTTTATTTTATTTTTTTTTTAATTTTTTAAAATATTTTATTTATTTATTTGACAGACAGAGATCACAAGTAGGCAGAGAGGCAAACAGAGAGAGAGGAGGAAGCAGGCTCCCTGCTGAGCAGAAAGCCTGATGCAGGGTTCGATCCCAGGACCCTGGGATCATGACCCGAGCCGAAGGCAGAGGCTTTAACCCACTGAGCCACCCAGGCGCCCCTCCTCATTTTTATTTTTAAGGCTGAAAAATATTCTACAGTATGGATATACCACATTTGTGTGTTTATCAGTTCATAGTGTTTTGGTTGTTTTCATCTTTTGATTATTATAAATAGTGCTTCTATAAACCTTCATATATAAGTTTTTGTTCAGATACAGGTTTTCAGTTCTTTTGGGTATGTAGCTAGTAATGGAATTGCTGGGCCATGTGGTAATTTTATATTTTACTTTTTTTTTCTTTGTTAAGTTTATTTCTAATTTATTTTTGTAGTCTCTATGCCAAGCATGAGACTTGAACTCATGACCCTGAGATCAAGAGTTGCATGCTCTACAGACTGAGGCAACCAGGCCCCCTATACTTTACTTTTTAAGTAAAATGCACCGTTTTATTTATTTATTAAGATTTTATTTTATTTATTTAGAGAGAGCTCGTATGCATGAGTACATGAGGGGCAGAGGGAAATGGAGAGAGAGAATCTGAATCAGACTCACCGCTGATCATGAAACCCAAGGCGGGTCTTGATTCCATGACCCTGAGACTATGACCAACCTGAAATCAAGAGTTGAACACCCAGCTGACTGAGCCACCAACAGTGTTCAAAGGTTTTAATTTTTTCTACATTCTCACCAACAGCTGTTATTTTGTACCTGTTTTGTTTTGTTTTTTAATTACAGCCACCCTAGAGGGTATAAGGAGTAACTCCTGAGATTTTGATTTGCATTTCCCTAATAGCTAGTGATGTTGAACATCTTTTCTTGTGCTTTATTGGCCATTTGCATATACTTTGTTGGTGAAGTGTCTGTTCAAGTTCTTTGCCCATTTTTCTTTAAATTTGATAGAAAGTTTTCACTGTATTTGTTTATAATTGGTCAGATTTCACATTTTAAGTGTATGTCCATTAAATGTAGCTCACCTCAAGGTGCCATATTTCCAAGTGATTAACATGATTCCACAGATTAACATGGTTCCTTTTCTTCCATACTTTTTTTTTTTTTATTTAAATTCAAGTTAGTTAACATAGTATAGTATTGGTTTTAGGAGTAGAATTTAGTGATTCATCACTTACATATAATACCCAGTGCTCATCCCATTCACATAGAGTGAAATCATATGGTATGTGTCTTTGAGTAACTTTTTTGACTCAGCATCATACATTCTAGTTCTATCCATGTTGTTACAAATGGGCAAATGGCAAAAGTTCATTCTTTTTTTTTTAAAGATTTTATTTATTTATTTGACAGAGAGATCACAAGTCGGCGGAGAGTCAGGCAGAGAGAGAGAGAGAGAAGCAGGCTCCCGCTGAGCAAAGAGCCCGATGTGGGGCTCAATTCCAGGACACTGAGATCATGACCTGAGCCGAAGGCAGCGGCTTAATCCACTGAGCCACCCAGGCGCCCCAAGAGTTCATTCTTTTTGATGGCTGAGTAATATTCCGTGTGTGTTTGTGCACGCACGCACACGCACACACATACGCACATATATATATACACTTAAAATGTGAAACCTGACCAATTATAAAAACTTTCTATCAAAAGGAAAAATGGGCAAAGAACTTGAATAGATATTTCACCAAAATAAGATATTCAAATGTCCAATAAAGCACAAAAGATGCTCAACGTCACTAATTATTAGGGAAATGCAAATCCAGGACTGTGTGTGTGTGCGTGTATGTGTGTGTATACACACATACACCATGTCTTCTTTATCTTTTCATCAGTTGATGGACATTTGGACTTTTTCCATAATTCGACTATTGTTGATAGCTGCTATGAACACTGAGGTACATGTGTCCCTTCAAATCAACATTTTTATATCCTTTGGATAAAAACCTAGTATTACATTTGCTGGCTCATAGGGTTGTTCTGTCTTTAGCTTTTTGAGGAACGTCCGTACTGTTGTCCACAGTGACTGCATCAGTTTGCATTTCTACCAACAATGCAAGAGAATTCTTTTTCTGCATCTTCACAAACACCTATTTTCTGTGTTGTTAATTTTAGCCATTCTGTCAGGTGTGAGGTGGTAGGTATCTCACCATAGTTTTGATTTGTATTTCCCTGATGATGAATGATGTTGAGCATCTTTACATGTGTCTGTTGGCCATCTGGATGTCTTTTTTGGAAACCTTTATTTGCTTTTTTTAAAAAAACAGTTTTGACAGGGTACCTAGCTGGTTCAGTCAGTGGAACATGTAACTCTTATCTTGGGGTTGTAAGTTCAAGCTCCATGTTAGCTGGAGGTTACTTAAAAATAAAATCTTGGGGAAAAAAAAAATAAAATCTTGGGGCACATAGGTGGCACAGTTGGTTAAATGTCTGACTCTTGGTTTAGGCTCAGGTTACGATCTCAGGGTTGTGTGATCAAGCCTCACATTGGGCTCCATCCTCAGGCTGGAGTCTGCTTGGGTTTCTCTTTCCATTTCCCTTTCTCCCTCCCTGCTTGCTCATTTACTCTCTCTCAAATAAATTAATCTTTAAAAAAAATTTTTTTTAAATTAAAAATTTGTGGCATATGTACATAGAGAATATTCCATTTTAACCATCTTAAAATATACAATTCTGTGCCTTCAAGTACATTCACATGGTTTTGTGACACATCACCGCTATCACCAGACTATTTCATTTTCCCCAACTAAATGCTATTGAACATTTATCTCTGTACAAATATCTGAATTCCTGCTTTCACTTCTTTGGACATAAACTCAGAAGTAGAGCTGCTGGGTTATGTGGTGATTCTGTGTTTAACTCTTTTGAGGAAGCAAACGTGGTTTTTACAGCTGATGTATCATTTCACATTCCCAGCAACAGTACACAGGATTCTAATTTCTCCACATCCTGGCCAACAGTTATTTTCTTTCTTTTTTTTTTTCCCCCCTTTTATTTTTTAGTATAGCCTTGCTATTAGGTATGAAGTGGTGTCTTGTGGTTTTGGTTTGCATTTCCTTAGTGATTAGTGATGCTGAGCATCACTTTGTGTGCTTTTTGGTCATCTGTGTATCTTCTAAGAGTGTGATACTTTTAGCTCTTATATGTTTGGTCTTTGATCTATTTTGAGTTGTACATTGTGAGGTTAAGGGCCAGCTCCATTCTTTTGCAGGTGGGTATCCAGTTGTCCCAGTATTATTTGTCCTTTCTTTCCCCAGTGAATGCTCTTGGCGTTCTTGTTGAAAATCAGTTCCTTATAGATGTATGGGCTTATTTCTGGACTCTTATTCTCTTGATCTGTATATCTATCTTTTTTTTTTTTTTTTAAGATTTTACGTATTTGTCAGAGAGAGAGGGAGAGAGAGTGAGCACAGGCAGACAGAATGGCAGACAGAGGCAGAGGGAGAAGCAGGCTCCCTGCCGAGCAAGGAGCCTGTTGTGGGACTCGATCCCAGGACGCTGGGATCATGACCTGAGCCGAAGGCAGCTGCTTAACCAACTGAGCCACCCAAGCGTGCCTCTGTATATCTATCTTAATGCCAGTACCACATTGTTCTGATTATTAAGCTTTGTGGTAGTTTTAAAATCATAAAGTATAAGCTCTCCAATTTTATTTTTCAAGATTTTCCAAGGTTGTATTTTGGCTGTTTGTTGTCCCTTACAACTGTGTATGAATTTTAAAATGTTTTTAGGGCGCCTGGGTGGCTCAGTGGGTTGAGCTGCTGCCTTTGGCTCAGGTCATGATCTCAGGGTCCTGGGATCGAGTCCCGCATCGGGCTCTCTGCTCGGCAGGGAGCCTGCTTCCTCCTCTCTCTCTCTCTCTGCCTGCCTCTCTGCCTACTTGTGATCTCTCTCTGTCAAATAAATAAATAAAATCTTTAAAAAAAATGTTTTTAGTGGTTGCCCTGTGGTTTACATTATACATTTATAACTAAGTCCACATCCAAGTAATACTAGATTGCTTCATGATTCATGCAGGTATCTAAAATCAGGATTCCCATTTCCTCGTTCCTGTTTCTCATAACATTTTTTTTTCCTCATAACATTTTTGTGACTTAATTATCCAAACTATAGTTACCAAATAAATTGTTGCTATTGTTATTTTGGACCAATACTTACGTATTAGATCTGTTAAGAAAAAGAAAAAAAAATTCATTTTACCATCACTTATTCCTCCTCAAATGGTCTTCTTTCTGTTGATCCAAGGTTTTGATCTATGTCATCTTCCTTCTGAAGAACTTTTTTTTATATTTCTTGCAAGGCAGGTCTACTGATGACAAATCCCTCTATTGTTGTTTGGGAAAGCTTTTATTTCTCCTCCACTGTTGAAGGATAATTACACTGATAGAGAATTCTAAGTTGGTTTTTTGCATCACTTGATTTTTTTACTTTTATTTTTTATTTATGTATTTAATTAATTAATTTCACTTTTTTAAAGTTTTTTTTTTTTAAGATTTTATTTATTTACTTGACAGAGATCACAAGCAGGAAGAGAGGCAGGCAGAGAGAGAGGAGGGGAAGCAGGCTCCCCGATGAGCAGGGAGCCCGATGCGGGGCTCGATCCCAGGACTCCGGGATCATGATCTGAGCCGAAGGCAGAGGTTTTAACCCTCTGAGCCACCCAGGCACCCCTTAAAGTTTTTTTTAAAAATTTATTTATTTGACAGACAGAGATCACAAGTAGGCAGAGAGGCAGGCAGAGAGAGAGGAGGAAGCAGGTTCACCGCTGAGCAGAGAGCCTGATGCGGGGCTCCATCCCAGGACCCGGGGATCATGACCTGAGCCAAAGGCAGAGGCTTTAACCCACTGAGCCATTCAGGTGCCCCTAATTTCACATTTTTAATTATTAGTGTATAATGTATTATTTTTTTCAGGGGTACAGCTCTGTGATTCATCAGTCTTAACAATTCACAGTGCTCACCACAGCACATACCCTCCCCAGTGCCCATTACCCAGCCACCCCATCCCTCCCACCCCGCCTCCCACTCCAGTAACCTTCAGTTTGTTTCCTGAGATTAAGAGTCTCTTACAGTTTGTCTCCCTCTCTGGTTTCTTCTTATTTCATTTTTTCCTCTCTTTCCCTATGATCCTCTGCCTTATATTTCAAATTCCACATATCAGTGAGATCATACGATAATTGTCTTTCTCTGACTGACTTATTTCGCTTAGCATAGTACCCTCTAGTTCCATCCACATTGTTGCAAATGGTAAGATTTCATTTTTTTGATGGCCACATAATATTCCATCATATATATATATACCACCATAATATTCCATCATATATATATATATATACCACTTCTTCTTTACCCATTCATCTGTCAGTGTATATCTGGGCTCTGGGCTCTTTCCATATTTTGGCTATTGTGCTTTCACCACTTTAAATATTTCATCCTATTCTCCCCTTGTGTGTATGGTTGGTGAGAAGAAATAATGTCTCCAGCGATGGGCTTATGGTCCTAGGCTTTTGCTTTTTTTTTTTTTTTTTAATTTTATTTATTTATTTGACAGACAGATCAGAAGTAGGCAGAGAGCAGGTAGAGAGAGAGAGGAGGAAACAGGTTCCCCGCTGAGCAGTGAGCCAGATGCAAGGCTCGATCCCAGGACCCTGGGATCATGACCTGAGCCCAAGAAAGAGGCTTTAACCCCCTGAGCCACCGAGGCGCCCCAGGCTGTTGCTTTTAATAAACTTTGATTCTCCCTTTCCTCTTTTCCTCTCTGGTTCTCAGGACAATGGTTTACCCAGTGACCTCAGTTCTCTGGTGAATCTAAGAAAAGGTTTTGTTTTTCACTTTTTTTTTTTTTTAAAGATTTTGTTTGTTTGTTTGTTTATTTATTTGACAGGCAGAAATTACAAGTAGGCAGAGAGGCAGGCAGAGAGAGGGGAGGAAGCAGGCTCCCTACTGAGCAGAGAGCCGGATTCGGGCCTTGATCCCAGGACCTTGGGATCATGACCGGAGCTGAAGGCAGAGGCTTTAACCTACTGAGCCACCCAAGCGCCCCTTCACTTTTCCTCTTATAAGGAACAGGAACCATGATTGCATGATCTCTGCATGTCACAGTAGAATCTGGCAATCTGTACATGAATTTTAGGAACAGATTTTCCATTTCTGTAAAAACCATTGGGATTTTGACAGGGATTGCTTTGAATCTGTAGGTTGCTTTGAGCTGTACTATCATAATAATATTAAGTTTTCCAAACTATGGACAACAGGATATCTTTCCATTTATTTTGGTATTCTTTATTTTCTTTCAGCGTTTTTCCTCTAGTTTTCAGTGTACAATGCTTACACCTTTTTTTTTTTTTAAATTTTATTTATTTATTTGACAGACAGAGATCACAAGTAGGCAGAGAGGCAGGCAGAGAGAGAGAGAGAGAGAGAGGGAAGCAGGCTTCCTGTGGAGCAGGGAGCCCGATGTGGGGCTCGATCCCAGGACCCTGAGATCATGACCCGAGCCGAAGTCAGCAGCCCAAACCACTGAGCCACCCAGGCGCCCCTGCTTACACCTTTTTAGATAAATTTATTCCTAACTATATTATTTTCTTGATGCTATAATAACTGGAATTGTTTTCTTTATTTCATTTTCAAATTATTCATTTTTGGTATATAATAATACAACTGATTTTTGTGCTGAATTTATTACTGCTAACAATTTTTGTGTATATATTCTTTAGGTTTTCTTTTTTTTTTTTTTTAATTTTATTTACTTGACAGAGAGAGATCGCAAGTAGACAAGAGAGGCAGGCAGAGAAAGAAGGGGAAGCAGGCTCCCTGCTGAGCAGAGAGCCTGATGTGGGGCTCAATCCCAGGACCCTGGGATCATGACCTGAGCCAAAGGCAGAGGCTTTAACCCGCTGAGCCACCCAGGTGCCCCTTCTTTAGGTTTTCTCTTTTTTTTTTTTTTTAAAGATTTTATTTATTCACTTGAGAAAGAGACAGTGAGAGAGAGCATGAACGAGGAGAAGGTCAGAGAGAGAAGCAGACTCCCCATGGAGCTGGGAGCCCGATGCGGGACTCGATCCCGGGACTCCAGGATCATGACCTGAGCCGAAGGCAGTCGTCCAACCAACTGAGCCACCCAGGCGTCCCTCTTTAGGTTTTCTTATATAGGATCCTGTCCTCTGTGGATAGAGATAATTTTATTCTTCTGGCCAACTTGGGATGGCTTTTTCTTTCCCTTAAACATTTATTTATTTATTTATTTGTTTGTTTGTTTATTTATTTATTTATATGCCTGCCTGCCTGCCTGCCTTATTGTCCTGGCTAGAACTTCTAGTACATTGTGTAATAGGGGTGGCAAATGAGAGCATTCTGGTCTTCCTTATCTCGGGGAAAGCTTTTCATCTTTTGCTGTTCAGTATACCAACTGGGGGATTTTCATAGAAACATTTTATTATGTTGAAGTTCTTTTCTTTTCTTTTTTTTTAAGATTTCATTTATTGGGCGCCTGAGTGGCTCAGTGGGTTAAGCCTCTGCCTTTGGCTCAGGTCATGATCTCAGGGTCCTGGGATCGAGTCCCACATCGGTCTCTCTGCTTGGCAGGGAGCCTGCTTCCTCCTCTCTCTTTCTGCCTGCCTCTCTGCCTACTTATGATCTTGCTCTGTCAAATAAATAAATAAAATCTTTTAAAAAAAAGATTCCATTTATTTATTTGACAGAGATTACAAGTAGGCAGAGAGGCAGGCAGAGAGAAGGAGAAGCAGGCTCCCTGCTGAGCAGAGAGCCTGGTGCAGGGCTTGATCCCAGGACCCTGGGAACAGGACCTGAGCTGAAGGCAGAGCCTTTAAGGCAGAGGCTTTAACCCACTGAGCCACCCAGGCTCCCCGAAGAAGTTCTTTTCTATTTCTAGTTTGAGTGTTTTTATCATGATAGAATTTTATCAAATGGATTTTTCTTAAAGATTTATTTATTTGAGTGAGGAGAGTATGAGCACAACCAGAGGGAGGGGTAGAGGGAGAGAGAATCTCGAGCAGATTCCCTGCTGAGCACAGAGTTGGATGTGGGGCTCAATCTCACAACCATGATACCATGACCTGAGCCAAAATCAAAGGTTGGACTCTTAAGAGACTGAGCCACCCAGGCACCCTGCTTTTTTTTTTTTTTTTTGGCATCAACACTGATGATCATATGGTTTTTCTCCTTCATTCTGTTAATGGGTGTATTATATTCATTGATTTTTATAGTTGACCCACCTGGAATAAAGCTGTTTGTCATAATGTGTAATCCTCTTAATACGTTGTTGGATTACCTTCACTAGTATTTTATTGAGGATTTTTACAACTATATTGGTCTGTAATTTTCTTGGGATGTTTTTATCTGGCTTTGGTTATCAAGGAAATCCTGGCTTCACAGAATGAGTTAGGAAGTATTCTGTTCTGGATTTTGGGAGAGTTTGAGAAGGATTGTTAATTATTTTTTTGATATTTGGTAGAATTTATCAGTGAATTCATGTAGTCCTGGACTTTTCTGGGTGGGAAGTTTGGTGATTTAGTCTTTATTTGTTGCAGGTCTGTTCAGATTTCTATTTCTTTTGGAATGAGTTTTGTTACTTCGTGTGTTTATAGGACCATGTCCATTTCATTTACATTATCTGATTTGTTGGTGTGCAATTACTGGTAGTTTCCTTTTATAACCCCTCTGTTTTTAAGGTCTGTAGCCTTGTCACTACTTTCATCTATGAAGTTAGTACTTTGGGTCTTCTTTTTTTTGATAGTCAGTCTGATTAAAAGTTTGCCAGTTTTGTTGATCTTTTCAAAGAAATAGCTTTTGGTTTTGTTTGATTCTGTTGTTTATTTTCTTTTTTACCTCCACTTGAATCTTTATTATGTCTTTTCTTTTGTTAGCTTTGGATTTAACTTATTCTTTTTCTAGTTCTTTTAGCTGTAAACTTCAGAGTATCAATTCGGGATCTTGTTTAATGTAGCATTTTTATGTATAAATTGACCTCTTCACACTGCTTTCACTATATGTCATAAGTTTCAGTATGTTGTGTTTTTGTTTTAATTTGTCTCAGGTTATTTTCTAATTTTTCTTGTAATTTTCTTTTTTTTTCCTTTTTTTTGGGTGATCTCTGAACCATTTGTTGTTTAAGATTATGTTGTTAAGTTTTTACTGTTTATGGATTTTCCAATTTTTCTTCTGTTAATTGATACCAGTGTCATTCTGTTATCATAAATGATACTTTGTATGCTTTCAGTCTTTTAAAATTTATTGAGAATTGTTTTGTGTTATAATGTATTATCTCTCCTGGAGAATGTTCCATGTACACTGGAGAAAAATATGTATTCTGCTTTGTTGAGTGGAGTGTCTATATATGTCTATGAGGGCTATAGTTCATAGTATTGTGCAAATACTCTATATCCTTATTTATCTTCTCTCTGATTGTTCTATCCATTGTTGAAAGTGGAGTGTGAAAGTCTCTAATTGTTATGGTAGAATTGTCAGTATCTCCCTTCAGTTCTGTCAGTTTTTGCTTCCTATATTTTGTGACTCTTTTTTTTAAAATTTTTTTATTTTTTAAAGATTTTATTTATTTACTTGAGAGAGAGCATTAACGAGGAGAAGGTCAGAGAGAGAAGCAGACTCCCCATGGAGCTGGGAGCCTGATGCGGGACTCGATCCCAGGACTCCAGGATCATGACCTGAGCCGAAGGCAGTCGTCCAACCAACTGAGCCACCCAGGCGTCCCATATTTTGTGACTCTTATTAGACATGTTTGTAATTGTGAGGTCTGTTTTCATCCTTTTACTTTTAACCATTGTGTCTTTTTTTTTTTTTTTAAGATTTTATTTATTTATTTGAGAGAGAGACAGTGAGAGAGAGCATGAGTGAGGAGAAGGTCAGAGGGAGAAGCAGACTCCCCATGGAGCTGGGAGCCCGATGCGGGACTCGATCCCAGGACTCCGAGATCATGACCTGAGCCAAAGGCAGTCGTCCAACCAACTGAGCCACCCAGGCGTCCCCCGTTGTGTCTTTTGATATAAATTGAGGGTTGTGTAAATAACATTTAGTTGGGATTGTTCTCCATTATGCCAGTCTCTACCTTTTATTTTTTTATTTTAATTATTATTATTTTTTAAAGATTTTATTTATTTATTTGACAGTCAGAGATCACAAGTAGGCTGAGAGGCAGGTAGAGAGAGAGAGGAGGGAGCAGGCTCCCTGCTGAGCAGAGAGCCCGACTCGGGGCTCGAACGCAGGACCCTGGGATCATGACCCGAGCCGAAGGCAGAGGCTTTAACCCACTGAGCCACCCAGGCACCCCAGTCTCTACCTTTTAATGGGAGAATTTAACCTATTTACATTTAAAGTAACTGAAAAGGAAGGAGTTGTTTCTGGTATTTAGGACTCGTTTCTGCTATTTAGCTATTTGTTTTCTGTTTTATATATATATTTATTGTTTCTCAGATCCTTTATCATTGCCTTCATTTCCAGTTAGTTTTGTACTGCTTTGTTCTCCTCTTTTTTGTAAAGGTTCTCCTTAATATTACTCTGGGGATTACAGTTAACATCTCAATCTTGGGACAGTCAAGTTTGAACTTGAATATCAACTTAGTTGCAGCAGGTATACAGACACATTGCTCCTGTATAGCTCTGCTCCCTCCCCATTTTGTTATTGTTAGAATTACACCTTATACATTGTGTTGTCTTTATACATGTGTTCCTGTTAAAGAGGTGTTTAGTTACAAATGCATATTATTAGTTTAGGCATTTTTCTTTCAAATCATTGAAGCCAAAACAGAGTTAAAAACCACTGATGCTGGGCACCTGGGTGGCTCAGTAGATTAAGCGGCTGCCTTCAGCTCAGGTCATGATCCTAGGGTCCTGGGAGCAAGTCCCACATTGGGCTTCCTGCTCAGTGAGAAGTCTGCTTCTCCTTCTCCCTCTGCCTGCCGCTCTGCCTGTTTGTGTGCATGTGCTGTCTCTCTCTCTCTCTGTCTCTGTCAAATACATAAAATCTTTAAAAAAACCTTTGATGCAATAATACTGGTTTGTATATATATTTATATAGCTTTCTCTTATTCTTTATTTCTTTATATGATTTTAAAGGTACTATCGAGTATCCTTTCATTTTGGCCCAAAGAACCCTCTATTAAATTTCTTGTAAAGTGGCTCTTCTTTTTTGTTGTTGGGGGTTTTTTTGTTGTTGTTATTTTCAAGATTTTATTTATTTATTTGACAGAGAGACAGATAGCAAGAGAGGGAACACAAGCAGGGGGAGTGGGAGAGGAAAAAGCAGGCCTCCGGCTGAGCAGGGAGCCCAATGCAGGCTGATCCCAGGACCCTGGGATCATGACCTGAGTTGGAGGCAGATGTTTAATGACTGAGCCACCCAGGCGCCCCTAGAGTAGTTCTTGTGATGAAAGCTTTACCTTTTGTTTTTCTGGGAGCATCTTTAATTTTTTTTCATTTTTGAAGAAAAGTTTTGCTGGATATAGATTTTTTGGTTAACTGTTACTTTCAACACTTGAAAATAAGTTATCGCACTGCTTTATGGCCTCCATGATTTCTTTTTTTATATAAGATTTTATTTATTTATTTGACAGATAGAGAGCACAAGTAGGCAGAGTAGCAGACAGAGGGAGAGGGAGAAGTAGACTTCCTGACAAGAAGGGATTCCATGCGGGGCTTGATCCCCAGAACCTGGGGATTATGACCTGAGCCAAAGGCAGACACCTAACTGACTGAGCCACCCAGGTGTACCTCAGTTACTATACTTTGAGGTCCTTAATTTCAATTTGATTTTTTTAAAAAATAATTTACATTTCTTTCCTGATGTTTCTTCTTGGTGAGATACTTTTTTCTTGTTTTCCTTTCGTTCTTTCTGGTTTCCTTTGCCTGGGTTTCCTCAGGGACATTATCTTTCTTTCTTTTAAAAAACATTTTATTTATTTATTTGACAGAGAGAGAGACCACAAGTAGGCAGAGAGGCAGGGAGAGAAGTGGGGGAAGCAGGCTCCCTGCTGAGCAGAGAGCCCGATGTGGGACTTGATCCCATGACCCTGAGATCATGACCTGAGCGTAAGGCAGAGGCTTAACCCACTGAACCTCCTAGGGGCCCCATCAGGGACATTTTCTGTATTAATTTCTTTATTCCTGTGAATGAGCCAGATTGGTTTTTCTTTGCATGCCTCATAATTTTTTTGTTGAGAACTATACATTTTGAATATTATTGTGGAGTACCTCTAGACATCAGATATCTTCCTTGTCACTGCTCATTGTGGGTTGTTACTGTTTGTTTTTTGTTTTGGGTCTTTTCTAAACTATTTTTGTAAAGTATATATTCTTAGTCATGTGTGATCCTTGGAATCTATGTTTCATTATCTTAGTATTCAACTAGCATTTTGACTATATTTCCTTGAATACCTGTAGCCCAAAACAGGAAATAATACTCTTTCAGTTTTGACTAAATGGTTCTGTGTTTGAATATTCCTTCAACACTAAGCCAGGCCACTTAAAACCCTGCCTTATCCTTCACTACCCATTTGTGTGGAGCCTGGCGGTGAGGTAGGGGTGAAAATTTTAGGGTCTTTTTTTTTTTTTTTTAAAGATTTTATTTATTAATTTGACAGAGAGAGAGGGGGAATATAAGCAGGGGGAGTGGGAGAGGAAGAAGCAGGCCTCCTGATGACCAGGAAGCTGACATAGGGCTCCATCCCAGGACCCTGGGGTCATGACCTGAGCTGAAGGCAGACGCTTAATGACTGAGCCATCTAGGCATCCCAACTTAGGGTCTTCTTTCTATGCATATATCCAGACTTGGGCATATATGTATCCTTTTTGAATCCTTTTTATGTCTGAGAGCTTACAAAGCTCATTTCTCCCTACCTACCTCCTTTTTCAGTCTCTCCCTTCCCTGTTTTCTTTTACCCAGGCTGCTTGCCCTGGAAGTGCTCCAAGTCAGGCAGAACAAAGGCAAAGTCCTTGTGCCAGTCCTCCAGGAAGCTGCCAGTCAGGTCCTAACATTCAGTCACAGTTCTTGGAGACTAAGGTTTGTATTGCTCCCTTGGTACTATCAGCCTGTACCAACAGTGCAGCTGCCATGCTCACTGCCCCTGCTGAACTAGAGAGTAGGGGATGATAGGCAGGTGATATAAAACCCTGTAACATTTTATTTATTTATTTATTTATTTATTTATTTTAGTTCTTTTCCGCATAACAGAATTCATTGTTTTTGCACCACACCCAGTGTTCCATGTAATACTTGCCCTCCTTAATACCCACCACCTGGCTGCCCCAACCTCCCCCGCCCCCTTCAAAACCCTCAGATTGTTTTTCAGAGTCCATAGTCTCTCATGGTTCACTTCCCCTTCCAATTTCCCTCAGCTCCCTTCTCTCCTTCTCCCTATATCCTCCATGTTATTTGTTATGCTCCACAAATAAGTGAAACCATATAATACTTGACTCTCTCTGCTTGACTTATTTCACGCAGCATAATCTCTTCCAGTCCCGTCCATGTTGCTGCAGAAGTTGGGTATTCATCCTTTCTGATGGAGGCATAATACTCCATAGTGTACATGGGCCACAGATAGCCCTTTTTTTTTTTTTTTAAGATTTTATTTATTTATTTGGCAGACAGATCATAAGTAGACAGAGAGGCAGGCAGAGAGAGAGAGGAGTAAGCAGGCTCCCTGCTAAGCAGAGAGTCCAATGCAGGGCTCGATCCCAGAACCCTGGGATTATGACCTGAGCGAAAGGCAGAGGCTTTAACCCACTAAGCCACCCAGGCGCCCCAAGATGGCCCTTCTTTTCACTACATCTGTATCTCTGGGGTAAATACCTAGTAGTGCAATTGCAGGGTCATAGGGAATCTCTATTTTTAATTTCTTGAGGAAGCTCCACACGTTTCTCCAAAGTGACTGCACCAACTTCCATTCCCACCAACAGTGTAAGAGGGTTCCCCTTTCTCGACATCCTCTCCAACACATGTTGTTTCCTGTCTTGCTAATTTTAGCCATTCTAACTGGTGTAAGGTGGAATCTCAATGTGGTTTTTTTTTTTTTTAAGATTTTATTTATTTATTTGACAGAGATCACAAGTAGGCAGAGAGGCAGGCAGAGAGAGGAGGAAGCAGGCTCCCCGCTGAGCAGAGAGCCCCATGCGGGGCTGGATCCCAGGACCCTGAGACCATGACCTGAGCCGAAGGCAGAGGCTTTAACCCACTGAACCACCCAGGCACCCCTCTCAATGTGGTTTTAATTTGAATCTCCCTGATGGCTAGTGATGATA